>NC_136500.1:138774977-138842477 GCF_053919585.1 Euprymna scolopes | reverse complement strand
GAAAGGTAGAGGAGGAAGGGTGGATTAGACGAGAATTGTTGGAAAGATGAAATAGAGAGATAAGAAAATGGTTGGAAGAGGAAATAGTAGAAGTAGCAGCAGTGTAAGAGAAATGAATGACGTGAATAAATTAATAACATAAATAAAGAAGAAACGAAAATAGATGAATATATGTCATTTATTTCTAACTATGTAACGTATACACTAAGGTACAATGTACCAACGTTGACTTAACGAGTCATAGAATATCTCGTATATTTTTTTTTAATTGGAAATAGATCCAGACAAGCATGAAACCATTTCATGTAAGGAGGTAAAAAAGTATTACTTCAAAGCCAAAAACTAGTCACCAATAAGTGTTGGATAGATTTCAAAAAACAAAAACAAAACAAAAAAAAAACAGCAGTTTTTTCTCTTTTGTCAGAAACATGTGAGGAATAAAAGACAAAATAAAGGAAGCAAGCCAATGTTACTTCCTACTAATCTCAGTCTATTGTTTTAATTAATATATATATATATATATATATATATATATATATATATATATATATATATATATCACTTAAAATTAATCTGGAATAAAAAAAAATCTATAAAATCATACAGACTTACTAACAACGACTAAAAATTAATTTTTAAATTTACATTAAATATCAATTCTCACCACCATAGTAAATTGGTGTTTTTGTATTTATGAGAAAGTTTGAATCAAAATTTCATTTTTACGAATAAACACTTTCATTTTTCATCAATGCGTTCACTTGTAAAATTTTCATGTTATATATATATATATATATACAAGATGGCCAAAAGGTCACTGAAGGATTTTGAACTTAAATAGATCTATTATTTTTTAAGATATCTTTCTGTAATTGTAACACAGTCTGACTAAGACATTTAGAAATATTTTTAAAAAAGCAAAATTCAAACATGAAAAATAATGACTTTTAGGTTCGCACATTTTTTTTTACACAGTGATCACCACTTATCAAGGCCCGAAAGCCACTCAGGGATAAGGGTTATTGCAAGTACATTACGTCAGTGTGGAGATTTGATGAAGTGTTTACTTAAGGGGGCGGTTCATTAGGAATTTGTTAACATTGGACTTGAACACATCCAAATTGTAGTCCGGTGGGAAGCAGGCAGACGGAACAGGAGTCAAATGTAATTTGGGAAGAGAGTTAAATGTGTATTTGTGCTCTTTTCAAAACATTATTCATGACAGATTGCAGAATCTCTGGATTGCGATTTAACTAGCTTATTTCGTTCCTGATGTTTTCTTTCAATTCTCGCAGGGTTTGGGCTTTGTTAACATAGACTCTTTCTTTAAAGACCCACAAGAAAAAGTTAGGGCTAGTCAAGTCTGGGGAACGTGATGGAAGTTCTTTGAGTCAAAGCAATTGACCCCTGATTTTATTAAACAATTTCACAACTTGCTTACATTGTTCAATGTTATACTTACCCATAATTAATTTCCAAAATATTATCTGTAAAATATCTGAAATAGAGAAAAAACTAATTATTAATGGTAAAATTACAAAGATTTTCAACTCTTCCGCGACATTTTGGACTCCCTGTATTTGAAATATTAACATTAACCAGGAAAAAAGAAATAACTACAAATTCATACAAACTTACTGACAGCCGCTAAAAATTAATTTAAAAATTTATATTAAATATAAATTAAAAAAAATAGTAAATTGGTGTTAAATTGTATTTATGAAAAAGTTTTAATCAAAATTACGTATTTACCAATAAAGACTTTAATCATTTTTCATCAAAGTGTTATGAAATTGTCATGCGTTAAAAAAGTTGAATGTGCTCAAATATAAAAAAAAAATTGTAACATCTCTGTATAATGCATGTGTCTGTGGATAAATTAACTAATCATGAATTGTAGAACAATTGATAGGCATAAGGGTGTCTAATATGTGCTATATTTAGTTTTACAGAAGGTGGGGCTGGAGATTCTTTGTAAAAATTTAGACACTTCAGATTTTGACGTAATTGTAACAAAAGCATTTAGAATGAGCAATTAATATTTATTACATTTTCAATTTGAATGTCTTTCCTCCATGTTGTTTTTAACGTATGATATTTCCTTTCCATCATGAGTGCACATGTAACCTACTGGGTACGGCAGTACGAACTGACAAGATGTGCACTAACCCTAAGTCCCAGTGGCAACACTTTTAGCTTTGTCTAATGCTTAATCCCTCAAAATGTAACCAAAAACTCACTGATCACTGGGATTTGTAACTCTAATATTCTAAGTGCATAAAACCCGCGTATATATAGTTTCTCTATTTGGAAAGGGAAGCAGTTGCAGGCCATCAAGCCATTTGCTATTGTCTTTTGAAACTAACTGGTTTGAGGATCAAAGTCATGACGTTGTGTAATATTTTACAAAAGTTCAGTTCCCGCACAAAAAATTAAAACATTGTTTCAAACTATTCTCAAACTTAAATGATTTTATTTTCTTGAAAATGGAATTATCCTAGTTTAAAGTAAATCCATACGAATCAAAATGGTACAACTTTGTTTTAACCGACATCATTTTGTTGTTGGCATTCGTTTTTTGGATTCTTTCTAGAATTAGGTATCCACGGGATGACTATAAGTAAAAATTAGGCACTTCTGCATTACACGGATGGCACCATTGTTAGGGGGCGATTTGTTCTTGGTCAAATAACACGATAAATAAATAACAAGATAACAAGATTTTTTTTTCCGAACAGAAAATATTTGAAAAACAAAACATTTATTGCATAAAAATATATCAATATATAATTGTAAAAAAAAAAATTATTGGAAAGTCTGCGTAAGAATATATAGTTTTTATTAAATATTTTTTGAATTAAAGTAACAGCGCATTTTGTTTTCCTGAAACATTTTTTGAATTAAAGTACAATTGGATTTTTTTCCCCGAACAATTTAATAATTTAAATAATTTTTTTTTTTCGAATTGAAGCAACATTGGCTTCCGAAATATTTTTTGAATTTAAATAAATTTGTAAAAAAATATAGTTTTATTTTATTTTTTTAGCACCTGTTGAGTGGTCATCAATATATTATAGTTTTAATTTTTAAATCAATAAACAATTTGAATGGAGAGAAACGCCACCTGGTGATAGTTTAGTGAAACGCACAAAAATAGCGCCGTCCGTGTAATGCAGAAGTGCCGAAAATTGTGTTATAGAACTGACTAGATTCAAACTCTGTACATGCAAGTCGTCAGTCGACTTTGTTTTCCACTTTATCGCTGTCGCCTCCCTACGATGTCGAAAGTAAACGTTTGCTGAAACATTTTCCATATTATTACCTCCCTTTGTTTCTTGGAAAATGGGGAGAATGATCAAGCTGATTTCCCACAATGCATTGATTTAACTCATTAAATATAGCCGCAATCATAATACCGTGACAAAGCAATTTTTCAATTTTCGAAATTCAATCAAAAAACCGTGACTAAGTCATCATTAAAAATATGAAAAAAATGTTTATTTTAAAAACAGATTTTTTTTAGAAGGACAAACAACGAAAGCGAAAGTGATTTGTCATCTGAAATTAAACCTAAGTAAAAAAAAATCGAAATACAGAAAAATCTTTATGATTGACGTACCAATCACGGAAGGAAGATATATTCCAAAATTCAGGTAAATTGATCAAGTATTTTTTTTATATATATAGAAAATAATTTTTATGACTTTTAACGATTTTAATAGTAAATCGTATCCATTATAAAGCTAATTTTGATTACTGGAGAGATTGTTAAGGGGAGATAACTCCGTTTATTTATTAAAGATGGTAGAGCAAGAAATGCCATCCTCGCTTCGATATTAAATTTTATTTTCTTTATAAAAATACTACTTGATCAATTCATATGATTTTTAGAATTTGACATTTTCGTTCCATGTTACGCATGTACATTATAAAGAAGCGAAAATTCGAAAAGCAAGTAGTGTCGAGTGTTACGTGAAAACAAAAAAATAAAATGCCAGACGTAAGAGGGTCACATCTTTGAAGTCTTGATAATCGCTCTAAAATAAAAATAAATTAACAAAATAATGTTAGAAACCCACCCAATAAATATTACGGTAATAGTTATTGGGTGGGTTTCTACCAGTATTTTGTTTGATGCTTATGCACTTATGTTACCGCGCTATGTTTTTAAAAAATAGTATTTTCAAATTAAATTACAGTTTTAGGATATCTATTTATTAAAGTGTTAGGTGAAAGTACAGAATAATTACAAAAAAAAAAAAAAAAACGCCCCTTTCCTCGTAGCTTTCAAAATAATAACGTTATTATTTTAGCACGGTAACATAAGCACATAAGAACCTTTTGTTTCATTTTCGATTTTTGAGCGATTATCGAGATTCCAAAGACGTGACTCTTTCATGTTTGCCATTTATTCTTATTCTAATAATTTATAGTACAGAATGTTTCAAATTTACTATCAGTAGAGATTTAACATGATATTCAAGTGGTATTAAAAAAAAATAAAAAATAAAAAAAACATGCAACGAAATATATCAAAGCAAATTAGCAAAAAAAAAATAAATAAATAAATAAATGAATTTTCGAGAAAAAAACTACTTTTGATTGAATAAGAAAAATTTCTTAGAAGTGAAAACGCGGTGTTTTGGCAAAAGGACGGGGAAAATGTGGACATAGATAAAACCATTTCAATAAACAAAATCTTTTCTAAAATGTCTTTTGTAAAATCTAATATATAAAAGGCTATATGTCTGTGTGTCTGTTTGCCTTCATATTTTCAAACTTTAATTTTCTGAAACTAAAGGTCGCAGAGCGGCGCTAGGCGCCTTAAGTGATTTGATTTTTACGGGCCGTTGTTTTATGGGTTTTTAGCCGGTTAAAATAGTTTTTAAGGGATCAAAAATGGATAAAAATGGAAAAAAATCGTTATACATTTTGTACATTCATCTTAGTTTATTTTTAATCAGTTCATATACGTGTCACGTTCGTACAGTGGTAACGTCACCAGCTTTAAATGCTACAGTTTTTTTTTCGGTTTCGATTCCAGCTTATGTCACCCAAATACTTTTTTTTACTTTTGAAATCACGACTCTATAATAAAATATACGAAATTAGAACAAAATAAAATATCGTATTTAAGCGTATTTTACGACCGGACAAAGCCGGACGCCCCTTAGCTAATATTTTTTAATCCGAAAATAATTACAAAAAAAAAAAAATAATAATAATAATAATAACGAAGCCATTAAAGTATATCATAATATTACCTATGAAATTTTTTTTAACTACGTAAATAAAACAGTAGATGTGTGCATTTGTGTGTATAAATATTTGACCGATAAACTATTAAACTACTGGTCACATAACACTGCAATTACCAGGAAATAGTAATTATACACCAAGGATGCTTTACAACGAGTAAACTCTTTGTTTGGATGGATGAATGACGCGTACAGAAATATGTTGACAAGTTGAAATGAAAAATGTTTATTTCAAGTTACCGACATATTTCTATTACTTTTGCACATGCGCAAAATCATTTATAGATTGAAGTGGTTTAATTTTAAATCTTTCTTATTTATCTGTCGATAGCTTACATGGTAGGGAATGCGACTGGAGTCCTAAATGCTTTAGTTTCGATTCTAGCTGCTGGCATCCAAGTAATTTTTTTAAAAACACTTTTGAAATCAGTACTACGAGGCTTATCTAAAAAGTATCCGACCTTAGGCAAGAAAAAATATTTCACGTACCTGACGGGGTTTGGACTCTAATCCCTTTCAAGGTAGGCCCCTTGTGCCTCTACACACTTAGCCCACCGATCGTTTCAAACACCTCTGGGAATCTTCTTTTCGAATGGTGTTCATCTACGCCGTCGCGTACCACATTATCTCTACTTTACTCTCAAAACGGGATCCTTTCAGTGGCGTCTTCAATTTTGGAAACAAGTTGTGATAACTGGAGATAAGTTATGGGTGTATGGTTACGACATAGAAACAAAAAGACAGTCGTCGCAATGGAAGCATGTCGAATCTTCAAGGCCGAAAAATCGCGACAGAAGCGAAGCAAAATTAAGGAGATGCTGACTATCTTCTTTAATATCTGTGGAATTGTGCATCATGAATATGCACTGGAAGGACAAGCAGTTACAAAGGAGTACTATCAAGATGTTCTCTGGCATCTTTGTGACTCAGTTCGGCGCAAAAGACCAGACAATATGTATTGCGAAAATTTGGCAACTGCACAACAACACCCACGCACATTCATCCCATTTGACCCAACATTTCTTTGCCAAACATGGAATTGCAGTCGTTCGTCAAGCTCAATACTTTCCAGAAATGGCTAATTGTGATTCTAGTTGTCTCCAAAATTAAAGGCGCCATTGAAAGGATCCATACGCACACTCTCTCACACACACACTCTCTCACACACACACTCAAACACACACACACACATTCACACACTCACACACACATTCACACACACTCACACACACATATATTAATGAATAAATATTTTTTATAAAAATATCTTACATATGTAAGATTGTTTGGTTCTTTGTACCTTTAAATTTTAAATTCTATAAATTCAAGTGCTTTTTAAACAGTGGATGTTCTATTAACGAGATAATAATTTCAAAAGTTCAGAATAAGTAGCAAAAAAAGTTCAGAACAAGTAGCAAAAAAGTTCAGAATAAGTAGCAAAAAAAGTTCAAAATAAGCAGCAAAAAAAGTTCAGAATAAGTAGCAAAAAAAGTTCAGAAAAAGTAGCAAAAAAGTTCAGAATAAGTAGCAAAAAAGTTCAGAATAAGTAGCAAAAAAAGTTCAAAATAAGCAGCAAAAAAAGTTCAGAATAAGTAGCAAAAAAAGTTCAGAAAAAGTAGCAAAAAAGTTCAGAATAAGTAGCAAACATAGTTCAGAATAAGTAGCAAAAAAGTTCAGAATAAGTAGCAAAACAAGTTCAGAATAAGTAGCAAAAAAAGTTCAGAAAAAGTAGCAAAAAAAGTTCAGAATAAGTAGCAAAAATAGTTCAGAATAAGTAGCAAAAAAGTTCAGAATAAGTAGCAAAAATAGTTCAGAATAAGTAGCAAAAAAAGTTCAGAATAACAGCAAGAAAAGTTCAGAATAAGTAGCAAAAAAGTTCAGAATAAGTAGCAAAAAAGTTCAGAATAAATAGCAAAAAAGTTCAGAATAAGTAGCAAAAAAAGTTCTGAATAAGTAGCAAAAATAGTTCAGAATAAGTAGCAAAAAAGTTCAGAATAAGTAGCAAAAAAAGTTCAGAATAAGTAGCAAAAAAGTTCAGAATAAGTAGCAAAAAAGTTAAGAATAACAGCAAAAATAGTTCAGAATAAGTAGCAAAAAAAGTTCAGAATAAGTAGCAGACATAGTTCAGAATAAGTAGCAAAAAAGTTCAGAATAAGTAGCAAAAAAGTTCAGAATAAGTAGCAAAAAAGTTCAGAATAAGTAGCAAAAAAGTTCAGAATAAGTAGCAAAGATAGTTACGAATAAGTAGCAAAATAGTTCAGAATAAGTAGCAAAAAAAGGTCAGAATAAATAGCAAAAAAGTTCAGAATAAGCAGTAAAAAAAGTTCAGAATAAGTAGCAAAAAGTTCAGAATAAGTAGCAAAAAAGTTCAGAATAAGTAGCAAAAAAAGTTCAGAATAAGTAGCAAAAATAGTTCAGAATAAGTAGCAAAAATAGTTCAGAATAAGTAGCAAAAAAGTTCAGAATAAGTAGCAAAAAAGTTCAGAATAAGTAGCAAAAATAGTTCAGAATAAGTAGCAAAACAAGTTCAGAATAACAGCAAAAAAAGTTCAGAATAAGTAGCAAAAAAGTTCAGAATAAATAGCAAAAAAGCTCAGAATAAGTAGCAAAAAAAGTTCTGAATAAGTAGCAAAAATAGTTCAGAATAAGTAGCAAAAAAGTTCAGAATAAGTAGCAAAAAAAGTTCAGAATAAGTAGAAAAAAGTTCAGAATAAGTAGCAAAAAAGTTCAGAATAAGTAGCAAAAAAGTTAAGAATAACAGCAAAAATAGTTCAGAATAAGTAGTAAAAAAAGTTCAGAATAAGTAGCAGAAATAGTTCAGAATAAGTAGCAAAAAAGTTCAGAATAAGTAGCAAAAAAGTTCAGAATAAGTAGCAAAAAAGTTCAGAATAAGTAGCAAAAAAGTTCAGAATAAGTAGCAAAAAAGTTCAGCATAAGTAGCAAAATAGTTCAGAATAAGTAGCAAAAAAAGTTCAGAATAAATAGCAAAAAAGTTCAGAATAAGTAGCAAAAAAGTTCAGAATAAGCAGCAAAAAAAGTTCAGAATAAGTAGCAAAAAGTTCAGAATAAGTAGCAAAAAAGTTCAGAATAAGTAGCAAAAAAGTTCAGAATAAGTAGCAAAAAAGTTCAGAATAAATAGCAAAAAAGTTCAGAATAAGCTGCAAAAAAAGTTCAGAATAGGTAGCAAAAATTGTTCAGAATAAGTAGCAAACATAGTTCAGAAAAAGTAGCAAAAAAAGTTCAGAATAAGTAGCAAAAAAGTTCAAAATAAGTAGCAAAAAAAGTTCAGAATTAGTAGCAAAAAAAATTCAGAATAGGTAGCAAAAATAGTTCAGAATAAGTAGCAAACATAGTTCAGAATACGTAGCAAAAAAGTTCAGAATAAGTAGCAAAAAAGTTCAGAATAGGTAGCAAAAAAAGTTCAGAATAAGCAGCAAAAAAAGTTCAAAATAAGCAGCAAAAAAAGTTCAGAATAAGTAGCAAAAAAATTTCAGAATAAGCAGCAAAAAAAGTTCAGAATAAGTAGCTAAAAAGTTCAGAATAAGTAGCAAAGATAGTTCAGAATAAGTAGCAAAAAAAGTTCAGAATAAGTAGCAAAAAAAGTTCAGAATAAGCAGCTAACTTAGTCCAGAATAAGTAGCAAAAAAGTTCAGAATAAGTAGACAAAATTATTCAGAAAAAGTAGCAAACAAGTTCAGAATAAGTAGCAAAAAAAGTTCAGAATAAGTAGCAAAAATAGTTCAGAATAAGTAGCAAAAAAGTTCAGAATAAGTAGCAAAAAAAGTTCAGAATAAGCAGCAAAAAAAGTTCAGAAGAGGTAGCAAAAAAAGTTCAGTATAAGTAGCAAAAAAGTTCAGAGTAAGTAGCAAAAATAGTTCAGAATAAGCAGCAAAAAAAGTTCAGGATAAGTAGCAAAAACTTCAGAATAAGTAACAAAAATAGTTCGCAATAAGTAGAAAAAATAATTCAGAATTAGTAGCCGAAAAGTTCAGAATAAGTAGCAAACATAGTTCAGAATAAGTAGCAAAAAAGTTCAGACTAAGTAGCTAAAAAGTTCAGAATAAATAGCAAAAAAGTTCAGAATAAGTAGCAAAAGAAGTTCTGAATAAGTAGAAAAAATAGTTCATAATAAGTAGCCAAAAAGTTCAGAATAAGTAGCAAAAAAAGTTCAGAATAAGTCGCCAAAAAAGTTCAGAATAAGTAGCAAAAAAGTTCAGAATAAATAGCAAAAAAAGTTCAGAATAAGTAGCAAAAGAAGTTCTGAATAAGTAGAAAAAATAGTTCAGAATAAGTAGCAAAAAAGTTCAGAATAAGTAGCAAAAAAGTTCAGAATAAGTAGCAAAAAAAGTTCAGAATAAGTAGCAAAAAAGTTCAGAATAAGTAGCAAAGATAGTCCAGAATAAGTAGAAAAAAAGTTCAGAATAATTAGCAAAAAAAATTCAAAATAAGCAGCAAAAAAAGTTCAGAATAAGTAGCAAACAAGTTCAGAATAAGTAGCAAAAAAAGTTCAGAATAAGCAGCAAAAAAAGTTCAGAATAAGTAGCAAAAAAGTTCAGAATAAGTAGCAAAAATTTCCGAATAAGAAGCAAAAATAGTTCAGAATAAGTAGCAAAATAGTTCAGAATAAGTAGCAAAAAAGTTCAGAATAAGTAGCCAAAATAGTTCAGAATAAGTAGCAAAAATTTCCGAATAAGAAGCAAAAATAGTTCAGAATAAGTAGCAAAAATAGTTCAGAATAAGTAGCAAAAAAAGTTCAGAATAAGTAGCAAAAATAGTTCAGAATAAGTAGCCAAAATATTTCAGAATAAGTAGCAAAAAAGTTCAGAATAAGTAGCAAAAAAGTTCAGAATAAGTAGCAAAAAAGTTCAGAATAAGTAGCAAAAAAGTAAAGAATAAGTAGCAAAAAAAGTTCAGAATAAGTAGCAAAAATAGATCAGAATATGTAGCAAAAAAGTTCAGAATAAGTAGCAAAAATAGATCAGAATATGTAGCAAACATAGTTCAGAATAAGTAGCATAAAAAGTTCAGAATAACAGCAAAAATAGTTCAGAATAAGTAGCAAAACAGTTCCGAATAAGTAGCAAAGATAGTCCAGAAAAAGTAGAAAAAAATCAGAATAAGTAGCGAAAAAGTTCAGAATAAGTAGAAAACAAGTTCAGAATAAGTAGCAAAAAAAGTTCAGAATAAGCAGCAAAAAAAGTTCAGAATAAGTAGCAAAAAAGTTCAGAATAAGTAGCAAAAATAGTTCAGAATAAGCAGCAAAAATAGTTCAGAATAAGTAGCAAAAAAGTTCAGAATAAGTAGCAAAACAAGTTCAGAATAAGTAGCAAAAAAAGTTCAGAAAAAGTAGCAAAAAAAGTTCAGAATAAGTAGCAAACAAGTTCAGAATAAGTAGCATAGAAGTGCAGAATAACAGCGAAAAAGTGCAGAATAAGTAGCAAAAAAGTTCTGAATAAGTAGCAAAGATAGTCCAGAATACGTAGAAAAAAAGTTCAGAATAATTAGCAAAAAAAATTCAAAATAAGCAGCAAAAAAAGTTCAGAATAAGTAGCAAACAAGTTCAGAATAAGTAGCAAAAAAGTTCAGAATAAGTAGCAAAAATAGTTCAGAATAAGTAGCAAAACAAGTTCAGAATAACAGCAAAAAAAAGTTCAGAATAAGTAGCAAAAAAGTTCAGAATAAGAAGCAAAAATAGTTCAGAATAAGTAGCAAAATAGTTCAGGATAAGTAGCAAAAATAGTTCAGAATAAGTAGCAAAAAAAGTTCAGAATAAGTAGCAAAAATAGTTCAGAATAAGTAGCCAAAATATTTCAGAAAAAGTAGCAAAAAAGTTCAGAATAAGTAGCAAAAAAGTTCAGAATAAGTAGCAAAAATAGATCAGAATAGGTAGCAAAAAAGTTCAGAATAAGTAGCAAAAATAGTTCAGAATAAGTAGCCAAAATATTTCAGAAAAAGTAGCAAAAAAGTAAAGAATAAGTAGCAAAAAAAGTTCAGAATAAGTAGCAAAAATAGATCAGAATAGGTAGCAAAAAAGTTCAGAATAAGTAGCAAACATAGTTCAGAATAAGTAGCATAAAAAGTTCAGAATAACAGCAAAAATAGTTCAGAATAAGTAGCAAAAAAGTTCCGAATAAGTAGCAAAGATAGTCCAGAAAAAGTAGAAAAAAATCAGAATAAGTAGCGAAAAAGTTCAGAATAAGTAGAAAACAAGTTCAGAATAAGTAGCAAAAAAGTTCAGAATAAGCAGCAAAAATAGTTCAGAATAAGTAGCAAAAAAGTTCAGAATAAGTAGCAAAAATAGTTCAGAATAAGCAGCAAAATAAGTTCAGAATAAGTAGTAAAAAAAGTTCAGAATAAAGGCAAAAATAGTTCAGAATTTGTAGCAAAAAAGTTAAGAATAAGTAGAAAAAAGTTCAGAATAAGTAGCAAAAAAAGTTCAGAATAAGCAGCAAAAAAGTTCAGAATAAGTAGCAAAAAAAGTTCAGAATAAGCAGCAAAAAAAGTTCAGAATAAGTAGCAAAAAAGTTCAGAATTAGTAGCAAAAAAGTTCAGAATAAGTAGAAAAAAGTTCAGAATAAGTAGAAAAAAGTTCAGAATAAGTAGAAAAAAGTTCAGAATAAGTAGCAAAAAAAGTTCAGAATAAGCAGCAAAAAAAGTTCAGAATAAGTGGCAAAAATAGTTCAGAATAAGTAGCAAACATAGTTCAGAATAAGTATCAAATTTTGTTCAGAATAAGTAGCAAAAAAAGTTCAGAATAAGTAGCAAAAATAGTTCAGAATAAGTAGCAAAAAAAGTTCAGAATAAGTAGCAAAAAAGTTCAAAATAAGTAGCAAAATAGTTCAGTATAAGCAGCAAAGTTAGTCCAGAATAAGTAGCAAAACAAGTTCAGAATAAGTAGCCAAAAAGTTCAGAATAAGTAGCAAAAAAAGTTCAGAATAAGTAGCAAAAATAGTTCAGAATAAGTAGCAAAAAAGTTCAGAATTAGTAGGAAAAATAGTTCGGAATAAGTAGCAAAAATAGTTCAGAATAAGTAGCAAAAAAGTTCAGAATAAGTAGCAAAAAGTTCAGAATAAGTAGCAAAAATAGTTCAGAATAAGTAGCAAATTTAGTTCAGAATAAGTAGCAAAAAAGTTCAGAATAAGTAGCAAGAAAAGTTCAGAATAAGTAGCAAAAAAAGTTCAGAATAACAGCAGAAAAAGTTCAGAATAAGTAGCAAAATATGTCAGAATAAGTAGCAAAAAAGTTCAGAATAAGTAGCAAAAAAGTTCAGAATAAGTAGCAAAAAAGTTCAGAATAAGTAGCAAACATAGTTCAGAATAAGTAGCAAACATAGTTCAGAATAAGTAGAAAAAAGTTCAGAATAAGTAGAAAAAAGATCAGAATAAGTAGCAAAAAAAGTTCAGAATAAGCAGCAAAAAAAGTTCAGAATAAGTAGCAAAAAATGTTCAGAATAAGCAGCAAAAAAAGTTCAGAATAAGTAGAAAAAAGTTCAGAATAAGTAGAAAAAAGATCAGAATAAGTAGCAAAAAAAGTTCAGAATAAGCAGCAAAAAAAGTTCAGAATAAGTGGCAAAAAAGTTCAGAATAAGTAGCAAACATAGTTCAGAATAAGTATCAAATTTTGTTCAGAATAAGTAGCAAAAAAAGTTCAGAATAACAGCAAAAAAAGTTCAGAATAAGTAGCAAAATAGTTCAGAATAAGTAGCAAAAATAGTTCAGAATAAGTAGCAAAAAAAGTTCAGAATAAGTAGCAAAAAAGTTCAGAATAAGTAGCAAAAAAAGTTCAGAATAAGTAGCAAACATAGTTCAGAATAAGTAGCAAAAATAGTTCAGAATAAGTAGCAAAAATAGTTCGGAATAAGTAGCAAAATAGTTCAGAATAAGTAGCAAAAAAAGTTCAGAATAAGTAGCAAAAAAAATTCAAAATAAGCAGCAAAAATAGTTCAGAATAAGTAGCAAAAAAGTTCAGAATAAGTAGCAAAAATAGTTCAGAATAAGTAGCAAAAAAAGTTCAGAATAAGCAGCAAAAAAGTTCAGAATAAGTAGCAAAATATGTCAGAATAAGTAGCAAAAATAGTTCAGAATAGGTAGCAAAAATAGTTCAGAATAAGTAGCAAAAAAGTTCACAATAAGTAGCAAAAAAGTTAGTAAAATTTTATCTAAAATAAATTGCGTCCTGAAAAGTTTAGAAAATGAATGTAGAAAGTGGATCTTCGGTGTATCATCGCCAACCTCGTGACTTTCACTTCCCTTTATTTTGTACTTTAGTCCTCACATTCCATGAACGATGTTTCCGACAAAGAGGGAAGAATTGCCGTTTTCTGGGTTGAAAATAGTATTGTCTTTAATTCCTTATATCAAGTGATTTCCTGCCTTGTCTGTAGTTGATTTCCATAAATAAATAAACAAATAAATTAATAAATTGACGGGATGCAACATTGAACAGAATCTTTTTCAGAACAAAATTATATCTACGCATATATATATGTATATATATATATATATAATGTATATACATATGTGTGTATATATATGTGTGTTATATATATTTGTGTATAAATATATGCGTGTATAAATATATGTGTATATATATGTATATATTTGTGTGTGTATATATGTATATATATGTGTATATATATGTGTGTATATGTGTGTATATATATGTGTGTATTGTTCGTTTGTTGAAATGACGAAGACCATCTGATAATCCAATGGATGGTGGATGATGTATGCTGGGAATTTGTTTTCGAAGTGAAACTGGTTTGTGCAGAGCGATGTATTTCTAAATTGTCATCCATCTGGTACTGGCCAGATTCAACAATGTTTAATTTCGGGATCTAGCGAGAACCGGTGTGTCAGTTGAACTCCCCCACTTGTCTACTATGTACTTCCTCCCTTAATGTCACTACTAATACACGTCAGCCTAAATTTCAAGATTTATTTTCCTATGGAATTTTCCACTCTTTACTTAAATGCTTACGTGGAAAATACCTTTTTTTAAGATTATCTAAACACATCCGCATGTAAATATGTTACGTCACCTTTCGTTTTTGTCTGTAGATTCACACTTTAAAGGAGGTTGTTTTAAAAGTTTATAAAAATTGTTTTGTTTTCACATAGAAATATATAAGGAATACATCGCATGGCAAAAATATATCATTTATTGATCTGTTGGGAAAGAGAGAGAGAGAGAGAGAGAGAGAGAGAGAGAGAGAGAGACAGATGACCATCTAAATAAGAGAGAAAAAGAGCGATAGAGCAATAAATAAAGAAAATATATTCAAGATGTGCCTGTATAAATCGAACACGTGTATTGCTGTACAAATAAAGCTTAAAAGAATAAAAGTATAAGAAATAATTTGATTCTTTGTTTTCTTTTCTTCAATAAATATTGATTGGTATGTCGCGGACTTTTTTATTTTAATATGTCAAGTCCTAGATCACGTGATAATAAGGCAATCAACAATTGGTTGATTTAGCCACACGAACACAAATATAAAACGCTCAACTTACAAGTCTATATCCAAATTTTTTTCACGTATGTTTCCAAAATCACTTGTTTGCTCCCATTTTCTTTTGTTCTGCTGCCTTTTTTTGTTCAGACAAGGTCTTTTACTTGTGGTTCACCTACGCATCCTGGTAAGTCTACATTTAGTCCAAGATAATTCTAACACATATGGTTCACATACACATCTTGGTGAGTCTACTTTTCGTCCAAGGTTTTCTTCGACACGTGGTCCATCTAAAATCATGGTAAGTTCACCCTTAGTCCAGAAGAATTCTTCCACGCGTGGTCAAGCTACACATCATGGTAAGTTTATCTTTAGTCCGAGCTATTTTTTTTTGACATGTGATAACCTATCATTAAAACTATGAAATTATGGAATCTTTATGCCGAAATATGTAATCAATCTTTAAATCTATGGAATCAGCAAGCAGAACTCTGGAATCTTTATGCTGAACTATGTAATCTATCTTTAAAACCATGGAATAATTAAGCAGAACCGCGGAATCTTATGCCGAACTATGTAATCAATTATTAAACTATGGAATCATTAAGCAGAATTGTGGGATCTTTATGCCGAACTATGTAATCTATTTTTAAAACTAGCATATATTTCAATCTATCTCATTCAATCCCGGGCGATGCTAGATATCCTGCTAGTATATATTTCAACCTATCACATTCAATCCCGGGCGACGCCGGGTATTTTGCTAGTATATTATACCACCTGTCTCATTTAATCCCAGGCGACGCTTATTATTCTGCTATTATAAGTTTTCAACCTATCTCATTCAATCATATGCGACGCTCGGTATTCCGCTAGTATGTATTTCCAGCAATGTCATTTGGTTCCGGGCGACGCCGGGTATTTTGCTAGTATATATTTCCAGCAATGCCATTCAATCTCTGGCGACGCCGTGTATTATGTTAGTATATATTTCCAGCAATGTCATTTAATCCCGGCCGACGATTAGTATTCTGCTAGGATATATTTCAAACAACGCCATTCACTACCGGGCGACGCCGGGTACTAAGCTAGTATATATTTTCAGCAAGGTTATTCAATCTCGGGACACGCCGGGTATTCTGCTAGTATATGTTTCCACCTATCTTATCCAATCCCGGGTGACGCTGGGTATTCTGCTAGGATATATTTCTACTTATCTCATTCAATTCCAAGACTGACTTCATATCCGCCACCCTACTGTTAAAAATATACTTGAAATAAAGTAATGTTTATATCGTAAACTGTTTCAGCCATTTACGGCACTGACTTCTTATCATCCACTCTACTGTTAAAAATATACATTAAATAAAGTAATGTATAAAACGTAAAAGGTTGCAGCCATTTCCGGGACTGACTTCATGTCCTCCATTAAGAAAAACTCTAGAATCTTTATGCTGAACTGTGTAATCAATTTTTAAAACTATGGAATTATTGAAAAGTATTGCCGAATTTTTTTGCCAAACTATGTAATCTATTTTTAAAATTATGGAATCTATTTTTAAAACTATGGAATCTATTTTTAAAACTATGGAATCTATTTTTAAAACTATGTAATCTATTTTTAAAACTATGGAGTCTATTTTTAAAACTATGTAATCTATTTGTAAAACTATGTAATCTATTTTTAAAACTATGTAATCTATTTTTAAAACTATGTAATCTATTTGTAAAACTATGTAATCTATTTTTAAAACTATGGAATCTATTTTTAAAACTATGTAATCTATTTGTAAAACTATGTAATCTATTTTTAAAACTATGGAATCTATTTTTAAAACTATGTAATCTATTTGTAAAACTATGTAATCTATTTTTAAAACTATGTAATCTATTTTTAAAACTATGTAATCTATTTTTAAAACTATGTAATCTATTTTTAAAACTATGGAATCTATTTTTAAAACTATGGAATCTATTTTTAAAACGATGGAATCTATTTTTAAAACTATGTAATCTATTTGTAAAACTATGTAATCTATTTTTAAAACTATGGAGTCTATTTTTAAAACTATGGAATCTATTTTTAAAACTATGTAATCTATTTTTAAAACTATGTAATCTATTTTTAAAACTATGTAATCTATTTTTAAAACTATGGAATCTATTTTTAAAACTATGGAATCTATTTTTAAACCTATGTAATCTATTTTTAAAACTATGGAATCTATTTTTAAAACTATGGAATCTATTTTTAAAACTATGGAGTCTATTTTTAAAACTATGGAATCTATTTGTAAAACTATGTAATCTATTTTTAAAACTATGTAATCTATATTTAAAACTATGTAATCTATTTTTAAAACTATGTAATCTATTTTTAAAACTATGTAATCTATTTTTAAAACTATGGAATTTATATTTAAAACTATGTAATCTATTTTTAAAACTATGTAATCTATTTTTAAAACTATGGAATCTATTTTTAAAACTATGGAATCTATTTTTAAAACTATGTAATCTATTTTTAAAACTATGTAATCTATTTTTAAAACTATGGAATCTATTTTTAAAACTATGGAGTCTATTTTTAAAACTATGGAATCTATTTGTAAAACTATGTAATCTATTTTTAAAACTATGGAATCTATTTTTAAAACTATGGAATCTATTTTTAAAACTATGGAATCTATTTTTAAAACTATGTAATCTATTTTTAAAACTATGGAGTCTATTTTTAAAACAATGTAATCTATTTGTAAAACTATGTAATCTATTTTTAAAACTATGTAATCTATTTTTAAAACTATGTAATCTATTTTTAAAACTATGGAATCTATTTTTAAAACTATGGCATCTATTTTTAAAACTGTGTAATCTATTTTTAAAACTATGGAGTCTATTTTTAAAACTATGTAATCTATTTGTAAAACTATGTAATCTATTTTTAAAACTATGGAATCTATTTTTAAAACTATGTAATCTATTTGTAAAACTATGTAATCTATTTTTAAAACTATGTAATCTATTTGTAAAACTATGTAATCTATTTTTAAAACTATGTAATCTATTTTTAAATCTATGGAATCTATATTTAAAACTATGTAATCTATTTTTAAAACTATGTAATCTATTTTTAAAACTATGTAATCTATTTTTAAAACTATGGAGTCTATTTTTAAATCTATGGAATCTATATTTAAAACTATGGAATCTATTTTTAAAACTATGGAATCTATTTTTAAAACTATGGAATCTATTTTTAAAACTATGTAATCTATTTTTAAAACTATGGAATCTATTTTTAAAACTATGTAATCTATTTTTAAAACTATGGAGTCTATTTTTAAAACTATGGAATCTATTTTTAAAACTATGGAATCTATTTTTAAAACTATGGAATCATTAAGCAGAACTGTAATCTTTATGTTGAACTATGTAATCTCTCTTTAATATTTCAAATATATAGTGAACATCCGCTTTCCATGCTTTAGGAAATTGATTTCTAAAACAAAGGTGTTCCTGACCAGGTCTTTATTTATCCTTCTCTCTCTAAAGTTCACATATATCATTTCCTCCGATATTTTCCTTAGCGTTACCCTTACCCTGCTACATACACCTTTCTGCATCACATACCATAAGAACTCCTATCTAATCTTTCAACGTGGTTATACCGCCGAAATCTTGACTTCTACACATATCTTCCTCGGATATAATCAAAATTAAGCCTGGCTTTAAGATGCACATTACACATCGATCGTATCATGTTCATATCATTTCTTTCCATGCAACGCATATCTTCAAACATTGTTGGTCAGGTTTCTCTAAGTACATCTCGAAACGAGGTAGGCCAATACCGGAAGTAGTGGTTGCGAGCTAAAGATAGTTTTATCATTCCACGTTTCGGTCGATTTAAAAAAAATCGTGAATTCTTAATTTTGGTCGATTTAAAAAAAAATCGACCAAAATTAAGAATTCACGTGGAATGATAAAACTATCTTCAGCTCGCAACCACCACTTCCGGTATTTATCGACCGAAATTAAGAATTCACATGGAATGATAAAACTATCTTCAGCTTGCAACCACTACTTCCGGTATTTATCGACCGAAATTAAGAATTCACGTGGAATGATAAAACTATCTTCAGCTTGCAACCACTACTTCCGGTATTTATCGACCGAAATTAAGAATTCACGTGGAATGATAAAACTATCTTCAGCTCGCAACCACTACTTCCTGTATTTGCCTATCTCGGTTCGAGATATAGACGTAAATAAATATATTGAAAAAAAATTACAAATGAAAGACGAAAGTTTTATTTTGCATACAATCTTTATTGAAATAAGTCATTTTGCAACTGCTGCAATTATTTTCTCAGAAATTAAAAAAAAATGTATATCATCTTGAATATTATATCAGTGGGTTTACCAGTTTTTTATAACATTTCTGCAAAATAAAACAAAACATTATTAAATTAAGTAAGTCATCAAAGGGTAAATCTTTAATAAATCAAACCTCATCAAAATATGGAACACCCAACACTATTAAGAAGAGCAAACAATAATATTAAATGAAAGATTAGGGATAAAAGTTCTATATAATTTTATTATATCATCAAAACAGTGAGAACAAGTTCAGGGAAAAAATTAAGAAATATTACTGTTATTTTTTATTTATTTTACATAGGCATCGCCACTTATCGAGGCCAAGAGGCCACTCGAGGATAAAGGTTAAAGAGTGTACAGCAGACAATTGGACAATATAGTAATCGTTAGTAATGGAAATTCGGTAAATTTGTTAACTTATATGGAACGGCTCAATCAAAAACCTGTTTACGTTAGACTTGAAGACAACCATATTGTAGTCAGCTGGAAAGCAGGAAAACGGAAGACAATTTCATAGGCGTGCAGTTCTAAGAAAGAAGCTTTGCTCATGGAATCTCCGTTTAGGTTCAGGCACAGATAAAGAGTGGGGGGAATTATTGATAGTTTTTTTCTGCTAGGCGGGTGTTTCTTGTGAAAGCTTGGCGAGGGAGGACCATAGATTGGAGCTCAGCCGAGCACTTGCCATGAAAATAACGATATTGTTTCCTTATTCATATCGTGATTAAAATTGTTCTCATCTTTAAAATCTTACACTTAACCTAAAGTGCATCCTGTTTGGGAATTATTAAATTAAATTCATTCAGTCATTAATTGCCATTCTTCACACATATAATATTTTGATTACAGAAATTCCCCTATGGACCAGGTAGGTTTGCAATAACGTATGCCACATACAAATTTATTATATCTAGAATATTGGCTACTATCTTATGTTACTTTAGAACGACATTTTAAATACATTTATTCGTTACACTAAAGTCCTACATTTCATCCTAGGAGCAACATCATCACAATCTCACCATCTTTAGACGAGGTAGTTTCTATTTCTCTCTCTAAATCCAAAGTCCTCTTACCGCTCCCAGTCATCATCGGGAAGGAATACGCGCATTATAACTTTATTGTCCTGGCACCCTTCTTAACCGGATCATACATTCATGGACATACAATTATTTTTCCATTTCCCGATTCGGAAATAACCATATCCCCCTTCTAAAATCCCAGCAATTCTCATTGGCTGAGAACTGAAAACTTGATTATTCCGAATTACACACCTTATGACAAAAACCCACGTGCCAGACCTTTACAAATATGGCGGCTTTTTCTACACGAAGCAATCGCTATACAAAAAAAAAATATATTATAAACTGCTAGTAACCAGAAATGTACGTACTTATACCCTAATATTTCCCTTTACATTATCATTACGCAACCACCCACTTACATAAAAACAATCCCTGAAACAAAAAACATAACATTTACGGATAACATTGTTTTTCTTTCGATTTCGAATCTTTTCTTTTATGCAGGCGTTTGATTATACATTAATTAATCTATTTTTTTGTTTTTTATTTTAATTCATTTATAGCTTACCACCACCTATACACTTTGCCTTAAGATGAGGACTTTCTTGTCGTTTAATTCATAGTATTTGCATGTGGGGATCCTGACCGCGATTACCAAGTTTAATTTTTGAGCAAATATTATGACACCCACCCCCAACTAACGGATGGGACGTCGATTCAAAAAGCCGTTCTTCACATGGGGATGTTGCGGATGACCATTCCGAAAACCGTTCTTAACATGAGTAGTTGGGAGTGTCTATTCCGAAAGCCATTCATAACATGAGGAGGTCGGGGGTTCAACAACAACAACAACAACAACAACAACAACAACAACAACAACAACAACCATACTTTAATTTTTCTACGAGGGGGCATGCTTCCACCGAGCAACGACGGTTAACGGGTCCTGCTAGTATTTAATAATGTTACATCCCTCTGCCTGTTTTACATATACTTCAATGGAATGTGTATCTGATGAACTCATCACACTTGTGCTCCCTTGATGTGCATACGCCTGACTAACCTGACAAGCAGCAAAATTTCCCCCTTCAATGTTGAGGTCCCTGTATGCCAGAATGCGTTCTATTCTAACAGTTTCTTCCCTCGTGCTGTTAGAGTTTGGAATTCCTCCCTGTTTCCTGCTTTATTGACAGTACTAATCTGCAGAAATTTGAATGTTCTCTGAACAAATATCTCACTGCTCAACTTCGAACAGTTCCCTGTTAGATACGATCCCAAATAGTACATCCTACAAACTTTTTTCATCCGCCCCCCCCAAACAATGGCTTGTTTGATGGGTTGAAAAAAAGTAAAAAAAAATAAAAAATAAATAAACTGGCAATAACATTTCATCTATGGTGTTCTTACATGAAAACATATCTTACCATAATAACTCCATCTTGCAGAACCAATCAGGTCAGATTCTCTCCATGAAGACATCGTGATGCGACATATGTTTTCTGATTTCATGTATTCCATCGATTTATATCCTTGTAAGCGACACTTCCTTTTGCATTGTTCCAATGTCTTCACACCTTTGTAAGTTTTCAGATTTGTAGACGAAAATATTTCGGCTCCACGGATGAAAATATATTTCAAACCTTTAAATAGAACATAAAAATTATTTTAACGTTCATTAAAATTTTTTTTTGAATTACTGGCGAGTACAGGGTGAGACGATAAAAGTGTCGCCTTGAGAAAAACAACACTCGATAAAATTCTCGCTTTAGAAAAGACGACATTATTCCGTTTTCGTTTGATGAAAACTGGTTTTCTTATTTTTGGTTGCGGACCTACAAGTTCGCCAGTTGTGTACAAATCCCCAAAACGATAGGAGTCTTCTATTATGTCGTCTTTTTTAGGGCGATAATGTTTTATTCCACCAATCGCCTCGTTTACATTCATACATAGATGTTAATACAGGGTGACCCCCCCCCCAAAAAAAGGGCCCCAACTCTAATTAGGCCCCGTTTCTTAGTGTTTTGTCCGAATGAAATAAAACTTTGGTCATAACTAGTTTATTATGTTCAAAACATCACATCAAAACACTAGGGTCTTTGGCCTTTTTTTCCCCTCCGTTATACAGCATATGTCATCCATTATGCTTTCTTTTTTTTTGCGGGGGTCACCCTGTATTAGGTTGGTGCAAAAACAATATCTTTTTCTCACATATGTTACTTTTATATACGATTTCTGTATTAATTCATTGATATATATAGCCATGTTTTATATCATTTTGAAGCGGTTTTCGCATTATCGTATCATGTTATTCGTTACCGTTCTCAATCTCTCCATTTATCTTTTTTGCATGCTTTTCGACAGCGTGGACAAAATTAAAATCCGCACGTTCAAACTAGGCCGAAAAGCTGTCGAGATAACTCGTGATAGCAATGATGCGTTTAGCCCAGGAACCACTAAGGAACGTGTGGAACAACGTTGTTTAAAGAAATTTCACAATAGTGATGAGAGCCTCAAAGATGAAGACGATCGCGGTCGGCCAACTGCGGTTGATAACGAACATTTGAAGCCTCAATTGAAGCCGATCCTCGAAAAACCACACGAGAAGTTGTTGTTGAACCCAAGGTCGACTACTCAACAGTCGTCCGCCATTTAAAGCAAACAAGGAAGTCAAAGAAGTTGGATAAATGGATGCCGCATGGATTGAACGATAATAAAAAACCCCGTCATTTGGAGGTGTCTTCTACGCTCGTTCTGCGCAACAAAAACTAGCGGATTGTGACGTGTGATGAGAAGTGGATCCTCTACGACAACCGGCGATGTTCGGCACAGTAGTTGGATGCTGGAGAAGCTCCACCACACTTCCTGAAGCCGAAATTGTTCCCAAAAAGTTTATGGTGACAGTTTGGTGGTCTGCGGCCGGTCTCATCAATCACAGCTTCTTGAATCCGGGCGAAATGATTATGCCAAAGAAGTACTGCCGACAAATTGACGAAATACAACGTATGTGCTCCACGTATGTGCCCGAGATTGGTCAATATTACGGGACTAATTCTCCTCCATGACAACGCTCGCCAGCATAATGCTAAACTGACCCTGCAGAAGCTGAACAAATTGAACTACGAGACTCTGCCTCATCCGCCATATTCACCGGACATCTCGCCCACAGATTATCACTTTCGGCCCACGTGTGTAGCACATCTATCCCCGTCTTCTCTAACGTGATCATCGATCAGTACGCGCGTTTTTTTTTCCCATAATCTTTTTCTTTCTTCTTTCTCGCTATGACATCACTTCCCATACAGCATACATTTGAATACAGCTGCTGCTGTCATATGCCCGTCCGTTCTCTGTTACAAGCATTGATCTTGGATTGCCTTGTCGTTCGACATCAATAAAAATAAAACACAGCTTTTCAATTTAGTTATAATCTGAATTAGAAAATTAAAAAAATATTAAATATAAAAACTAATAATGCAAAGACCGTTTTTAAAACTGAGACGACATAAGTTAATTTTGGAACAATTCATTTTTAACTGAGTGTCGTCGAGATTTTTTCATCGTGACATCAGTTAAATGTCAATTAAGTTTCTGCATTGGATTTTATTTTGCTGATAGAAAGATCTCATCTCTTTTTGATAGGTGTGCAAGGTGATAACGTACACATACGCCTGGTTTAACATAATATGATATCGAACATGATAATACCTTTCAATTAGACACTTTATAAACTATTGACTATCTTTTTTCAGGTTTCAAAGGTTGTCACAACCAAGAGTAGCGACGAGGACAAACTCCCTCTCCTAAAAACAAAACCCTTATGGTGTGCGTCTCAAATAGCCTCTAACAACCAAGTCCAGCTCCTTACCTTTTTGTGTGGCTTAGCTATTAAGCCCGGCAAAACTTTATACTAACTTGGAGAAGGGGCAAAGACGGTCTACTGGCGCCTTAAAACCAGTCACTTCAGACAAGTGAGGCTTGTTAACTTTGGATGGTAAGATCACTTAGGAGAAAGCAACTTTGATTCAAAACTTCCACAGCATTGCTGGATTATCCATCAAAGGAAAGGCCTAAGGTGGCCTGACTTTATATTGTCATCACCGGCAACTTCTGAGGCTAAATTAGAGCCAAGCTAAATCAACATTGTCTTTCGCTTCGATACTCTGGCTTCGCAGAGAAAGGATACTGCTGAATAGGCAACAGCTATCCCCCCACATCAACCTGCCCAGGCTATGAAGCTCCACAGCTATATATCGTCTCCCAAGATGGTTGCCAAAATCAACAGCTTTTCTTCAATTATAAAATAATATGTATATATATATATATATATATATATATATATATATATATATATATATATATATATATATATATACTAGAATTTCAGCCTGGCGTTGCCCGGATGTTTGGAGGTGTATGTTGAGCAAAAAAAAAAAAGGTCAATGTTTTACAACTTTGACCCCTATTATGACCCCTTAACATTTATATTTTTGGGCTCAAATTAAGTTATTAAGTTAGATTTATGTCGAAGGAATCTATATCTAAAATTTCAATTGTTTATACCCAAAATTGGCGGAGGAGTTGGTAGAGTTCTCAAAGGTCAAATTTCTGGCTGAAAACGGATTAGAAATATTTGTCCTAAATCTCAGTACCCTGTACATCAAATTTCGAGTCTGTAGACTAAAAATTGACAGAGTTATTGCGTAGGGAAATGTACACAGACACACAGAAATACATACACGTTCACTTTTATAGATATATAGATATATAAAAACATTCCTATGTGTCTACTTTGTAAGTTTTTAAAGCAAATATCGATTAACATCGATGAATATTACTTACCAATACGTTGATAATAAACATCATATTGACAATCGTTGGACTGGAGTGTTCGGTCTTCCGCGTTTTTAGAAAACAATTGACAACGTTCTTTTAATTTGTTAAAGTTGAATGATTTGCATGTTTTATCTTTCAAGCAAACTTGAGCGCAATGTTCAGGAAAACTTGTTTTTAAAGTCTTGATGGAGGTTTCCTTTAAGTAAGCCGCGAACACACTTACGAAATGTTGCATGACTGAAGAATCTGAAGAGAAAAAAAAAACAAGTGGGAAACAAAAAATTAATAAGTGACACAAGTTTTCTGTTACATTAAAATTGTTACAAAATGCACAATGGTTTTATGAAAATGATGGCGTAGGCATAATTGACTAATCTTTTATATAAGTCTCAGTCATTTGTGTGTTTGCATGTCTGTTAATAAACTTTTGTCATCCGCATCAAACCAGCATGAACCAGATATCATTAGATAGAGCGAGCTTTCCAACAAATACTATCGAACAATTAGAAAAAAAAACCGTTAATTATTTCATGTAGAAATGTCGTTTTGTTTGAAAGGGGGGGCAGAAAACATCTGACACTGTCTGCTTATCGCGCATGTGCAAGCAGTTGATTCGCTGTTTAATTTTAAAAATGCTACATTTCCAGTGTGATAACATCGGTGACGTCTTCGTCCAATCTATAACGTGTTCGCTTATGAACTTAACTTTTGCAAGCTTGCGTCCACCACGCGGCTTTTTTCTTTTAATAATGCTTCTCTCTCCTCTCTTTTAAAATTCTAAAATGTTATGCGCTCCCAGCACGCGGCATTTTTTCTTTCTATAACACGATAAGATTGCACTCAAGCGCCGGCTTTTTATTGGCTCAATTAAATATCGTACTTAACCGTATTTTACGACAGGGCAATGAAGGGCGTACCCCGCTAGTCTTTTATATAAAAGGCAGTTGTTTAATGTGTTTGTATCTTTTATGTTCGTCTAAAACACCAAAAACAACTAATCAAAAAACCCAGAAAATTTATATTTCCTTGCTCGTAAGATTATTTGATCCGAATTTGATATGATCCCGGAAAAGCGATATCTACCGCTTGAAGTAGCTGAGCAGGCTTGCTTCAATTCCAGTTATAAATTTGGTAGTCATAGTACAGACCGAGTATTGTAGGAAAACTGGGTGTTGTTAGCGTGACATCTCCCTTAGCCGGTATTTATGGTTTAACCAGCCAATCATAATACCGCAGGAGGAAAGACCCGGATGTGCTCATGTTCCTTACATCAAAAATTTGATTTATGTTTTTCAAATAGAAAACATTGCAACATAAGTCTCGTATAATACTGTTAAAGAGCATCTCTCCTCTCTCTCTCTCTGGCTCTTTCATACTCTCTCTATCTTCTCTCTCTGTGTCTCTATTAGATAGTAGATCGAGAGAGAGAGAGAGAGAGAGAGAGAGAGAGGGAGAGGGTGGGAGGAGGTCAGAGAGATATTTTACTAGTTAATCCACGTTGCAGGAAGTGACGTTTCATCTAACCGGATGTCATGTGATGCTACGTGGCAAGGTTGGTGAAACGTTGAGTCTCTCAGAAAATGCCGAGCCGAGCAGAAGTCTAAAATGGTTCTCTCCTAAGTAGGGGGGGGGAGATGCGCGCCCGACACGTGGGACGTGGTAGGTACCCACAGTGGAGACCATCGAGTGCGACATCTGCAGATCATACCTGGGAGAATAAAAGGTTGAAAACCCAACATCTGTCTTCATCTTGTGTATTTCAGCGAAAACAGCAAGAGAGCTCCACCCAGATGAAGACTCTCCCAGAGCAGCGGAACCAGGTATGAACTTCTTTAATTCCAACACATAAATACACAACAAACGTCCTAACCACTAGACAAACGGTTTAAGGGATCTTGGGTCCCGTTCTCTCGTCTCTTAACACTCGTAATATCTCTCTCTCTCATCGTCGTAAACTTCTTCTCTTCATTAGTAAAATGGACATGTCATCACCAGGGTACCAGTATCCCTCAAGTAAAGTGTCCAAGTCTAATCCTCTTCTTCTCCCTCCCTTATGTAACAATACCAGTAAGGGATCTTGGCCAGGATCAAAGTGTAATATCTGTTCTAATGCTACACCTTGCTTTTTTCACTTCATGGTTTTGGTCTCGGTTAATAGAGGAGAATTCCTTTATGACTGATATATTTTCTTTATTTTTGTTACTAACCAGAGTGCCTTTTTTTTGGGGGGGGGAGCTGGTTTCCATCCACATTAAAAATCGACCTTGTGTCGTACTTTGCCCCCGTGGCGGGACAAGTACCCCCCAATAAAAACAAAAAATCAGCCCAAAAACAAACAAAAAAAAAAAAAACAGGGGAGATAATTTTATTGAGAAAATAGAAAAATTAATTAAACTTACCCAAGTTAATATTCACGTCTTCTGGTAAAGCTATAAAAATAAAACAAATATCATTATAAAATAATAAATTAGTGAATTACACCAATAAACTAATAAATTTGCCTAATCTCAAATGTTGCAGCAATTTTTACCACAAACTCTGATCCCCACTTGGCCCCAATTGAAATGAATAGCTTTCGTTTTGAGAAAGTATCCTGCTTCGACAAGCTTTTGGAACTGATTTTCGCTCCTGACCCGAAATGAAAGACTTACATCAAATCTGTTACCGAGGTCGCTGGATAAATGGCTGCATCATTCCATTCTACTGCCCCAGAAGTCAACTCACTTCCAACGCAATCCGTTACTTGGATAAGAACACAATACGTCATAAAATGGGGTACATTTGCCACATCTGTAAATGAGCTGCTAATAGCATACTTTCCTGCTTTAACCGGGCTTTGACCGGGCTCATGACTGGCTTCGAAACAGAGTGGCTTATGTCCTTTTCTCCTCCTTGCAAACTCTTCTCATGGAAGCGACGTATCCAATCTATCTGCTAGAAAATATCCTGTAGCTCTATAAGGCCACCGTTCGCCCATGTATGGAATACTATTGTCATATCTAGGCTGGTGCATCTGCTACTAGTCTCTCACTCCTGGACAGGGCTCAAAAGAGAGTCGCCAACCTGATAGGTCCTAAACTGTCATCTATACTTCAACCTCTGTCCCATCCAGGAAATGTTGCAACCTCTGTCTCTTATACAAGTATTTTAATGGTGGATGCTGTGACAAATTACAAGCCCTTGCACTTCTTCGACGTAAATACACCCGCCAACTCCACCAGCAGCAGAATCCCACCCCTACATTGTGGAGATCCTTAGATGTAAGTAAAGCCTTTTACTCTAATAGTTTCTTCCCCAGAACTGCTAGACTTTGGAATTCACTTCCGGGTTCCTGCTTTCCCAACTGTACTGACATGCAGAAGTTCAAGGGTAAAGTAAACAGACATCTTGCTGCTCAACTCCCTACATAGTATCCCTGCAACTTATGTCCCTGATAGTAGCCTCCATTACATTAAAGTGGCACTGCGCCTTGGAGTGAAAATGCAAAAATAAATAAATAAATAAATAAATAAATAAAAATAAAAAAATAAATAAACAAAAAAAAAACAAAAACAAACAAGCAAAAAACAAATACTCATATAGTTACAGCCACTAACAACGATTTCCCCACCCTCTATCAGTGTATAAATCTAAACACGAATTCCATGAACAAAGTTTTTTGCCTTGTCCAATTCTTTAAAAAATATTTTTTATTTTACCCTTTTTCCATCACTACCGGCCATTATGCTAACCATCTTTCACTCATTAATCTTTATCCTCAAATAGCTATCTGGCCTTGATAAGTAGTGATTCCCTTGTAAAAAATGAAATGAAAAGTGTTTCATTTTTACTTCTTTATTAATTTAATTAAAAATGAGCTTACTTCAACACCATACAATGAGGGCGAAATAAAAGACGCAGAAAATCGATAACAAAAGTTCCACTAGGCAATTAGTAAAGATAGAAGTTTAAATTTAAAATCATTAATTTATATAAAAAAAAAAAACTCGTTTAATATTCATTGACAATTTTTAACTCAATCAAAGATGATGTTCTTTTTGTTGGAAATTTGTCAATGTTGGGTTTTCTACTATGAAGACCACAACAGTTTTGTCCCTTGGACGGTGAAAGGAGTTGCCTCCTCTTTCTGGGTTCAGCTGACGTGTCTTTTTAGCTTTGAGTAACTTAGAGTTACTCTCTTTTGTTTTTTTATATAAAAACGAGTGTTTACCTGTATTCTCTCTTTTTGTTCTCATCATGTAAATAAAGCAGACGGATCTCTTGTGTGTAAAATTAAAAACATGTTACGTGTTAATTGATTTATTTTTTGTCAACCGTGGATATGACTTCCAATATGAATTTTATCTGACACAAGCAAGGTATGTTTTTATTTAATTCATAATTGACTATCAAAGGTTATTAATGAACTACAGAATTAATGGTCAAGGGGAGCTAAGAAGTGCTAACTTCGAATCAAATGTCTTATGTATGGATAAAAATCTAATAATAAGAATATTAAAATGTAGTTCTCTGTTTTTTTTTTACACAAAAATCACCACTTATCAAGGCCCGGAGGCCAATCAAGGATAATGATTAATGGGTATACATTAGTCAATGTGATTATAGTGTAGTAAAAATATTAGTGAGAATTTTGTAAATTGGATTACTTAAGGAGACAGTTCATCAAGAACTTGTTTACGTTGGACTTGAAGACAATCAGACTCTAGTCAACCGGAAAGCAGGCAATCATAAGAGAGTTCCACATGCGTGCAGTTCTAAGAAAGAAGCTTTGGTTATGGAGTCTACATTTAGGTTTAGACACAGATAAAGAGTGTGGGAAATTATTGATATTGGTTTTGGCTAGACGAGTGTTTTTCGTGAAAGTTTGGCGACGCGGAACCATATGTTTAAGCTCAGATAAGCGCTTGCCATGAGAATAACAACAAAGCAAAGACCTTAATATAAACAGCCGGGAGGTAGCCTGGGAGTATTGTGTAACAGACGGGCAGTGCTAGGAAAGAAACTTTGCTCATGGAAGTTGCCTTTAGTTTTAAGTAAAGACAGAGGAAAAGTAACTATTGACAGCGATTGTAGCTTGACATATTCTAACCCAACACCGAATCGGATTCGAGATTGTCGGAAACGACTCCTCGACTAGTACATACAAATCAACAGGTAGTGCTAACTGCGGGTTTCTGACCACCACCCTCTCAACTGACATGTGTAGTCTCGATGTTCGTCATAGAGGGAAGTTTCTCTAACCGGAAACTCAGGTAACACAACAAAAATGGAGCTCTTTATATGGATGCCCACTTTTAATTCTCTTTATTTTTACTGAACGTTCTAAATCGTTAGAGAAACAGGAAGTTCGGTTCTCATTTCCTGTCCGGAAAATATGCTGTATTTTTCTTAAGTTTTATCTGTTAGTTTCTTCGGATGATGTCAATTTTAACACTTCAACGCCGCAAACCACTGTAGGAAAGAGGTTGCAGGGAACAGAACAGGGCATCCCCCACTTAGCTACGGAGTCTATTTTGAACTCTGTCAAGGCAGGATAAGCTGCTTCTAGCACCTCCTGCCCAAACGTGGCAACAGTACTCCATCGTTAGCCGTACTTGGCTTTTATATAGGTAGAGAATTATATCAGGAGTGAGATATTTACTGGAGCGGTAGAAGGATTCCACCATTTTTCCAACGACGGTTACTGAGAAAATATACAAATATTTTTGTATTTGCCGAAATTCCAGTTTCTTCAACTGATGCGGTGGTTAGCTTTTAAGGAGTTTCTTTCGGCTGTATTTTTATCCTAGAAACATTAACGGGGTTCTTAGCAGCAAGTCAGAGACTTGACAATTTTACAACTAACGCAGCGTCCGTATATACGTTTCCGCATAGATTTATTGTTGCTTATTGCAGATTGTTTCGAAAACGTTCTAAATAGAATATTTTAATTTTCATATAATTTTCATATTATACGTTTTATAAGGAAAATGCTCTCTCATAACAACGAATCCATTACAACAAAGGAATAGATAAGAAAATATTTTTATTTAAAATGAAAATGAACTGTACTTACATGGCGGAACAACGACACCTGCAAAGAAATATAAGTTGATATGTGTTATACACCATATCAATGTTTAGTCAACACGTATATGTCTGTAAAACGATAATTTCAAAGATACAGTTATTAGAAATACTAGTAGGGAGACACGACATTGCCCGGGGTTGAATGATGATCAACACATTTTCCACCTTCTCATAATTTTATTGTCATCGAAATCGGTAAAATCGACGATTTTTAAATCAAATCGATTGATTGCCTGCTCTAGTTGAGGACCTCACCGCAGTGTACCGAGATGAACTTCCATATGCCTTCCCGCAGTAACTTAGTCCATAATACATTGTTGTATAGATTGCACTGTAGAGAACCTACAGTTGATTTTATAAAATTGCTTTTTGTATATATAATGGCTTGAATTAAAGTTTAAAATGCAAACGTCAAGTATCATGCTTCAATTGTGCTTTAAAATAAAACATTCACTTCATTTACCTACTGCTGATTTTATATGCCTGGTTGTACTGCTTGTGCGGTAAGAAAACTTCTCAAATGCACCTGTGATATTAACTTTGGTCCAAATCGACTGTCCCTTCTTTCATTGGATTATTTTAATTATTGATACTTATCGAAGACGTTCCGTTATTAAAAAAACTATCTAAGAACAGAGAACTTCAACACCTCCCTGCAAGAGTTTCAAAACCCAACGTCGTCATCTCCCTTTACTGGGATATACATGTGACTGGAACCTGTTTGTGAATTACATATTCTCATGGAACTTCCTACTTAGGAGGAAGCCGGTTAAACCCACATAGGGTTAGTACCGTTTCCATAAGAACAGTATCAGTAACATAAAGTACCTTCGTGTGAAATTTTATAAAAATCAGCCCAACTATTTTCGAGTCTATAGGGAACGAACTTACACAGACAGACAGGTAAAGTTCCTTTTTATATAACAGTAGAGATAGAGATATCATATTATTATTTCAGATGTTAATGCATAAAGTTTTATAAAAATCAGCCAACCTATTTTCGAATCTATAGGGAACGAACTTACACAGACAGACAGGCAAAGTTCCTTTTTATATAACAGTAGAGATAGAGATATCATATTATTATTTCAGATGTTAATACATAAAGTTTTATAAAAATCAGCCCAACTATTTTCGAATCTATAGGGAACGAACTTACACAGACAGACAGGCAAAGTTTCCTTTTTATATAACAGTAGAGATAGAGATATCATATTATTATTTCAGATGTTAATACATAAAGTTTTATAAAAATCAGCCCAACTATTTTCGAATCTATAGGGAACGAACTTACACAGAAAGACAGGCAAAGTTTCCTTTTTATATAACAGTAGAGATAGAGATATCATATTATTATTTCAGATGTTAATACATAAAGTTTTATAAAAATCAGCCCAACTATTTTCGAATCTATAGGGAACGAACTTACACAGACAGACAGGCAAAGTTTCCTTTTTATATAACAGTAGAGATAGAGATATCATATTATTATTTCAGATGTTAATACATAAAGTTTTATAAAAATCAGCCCAACTATTTTCGAATCTATAGGGAACGAACTTACACAGACAGACAGGCAAAGTTCCTTTTTATATAACAGTAGAGATAGAGATATCATATTATTATTTCAGATGTTAATACATAAAGTTTTATAAAAATCAGCCCAACTATTTTCGAATCTATAGGGAACGAACTTACACAGACAGACAGGCAAAGTTCCTTTTTATATAACAGTAGAGATAGAGATATCATATTATTATTTCAGATGTTAATACATAAAGTTTTATAAAAATCAGCCCAACTATTTTCGAATCTATAGGGAACGAACTTACACAGACAGACAGGCAAAGTTTCCTTTTTATATAACAGTAGAGATAGAGATATCATATTATTATTTCAGATGTTAATACATAAAGTTTTATAAAAATCAGCCCAACTATTTTCGAATCTATAGGGAACGAACTTACACAGACAGACAGGCAAAGTTTCCTTTTTATATAACAGTAGAGATAGAGATATCATATTATTATTTCAGATGTTAATACATAAAGTTTTATAAAAATCAGCCCAACTATTTTCGAATCTATAGGGAACGAACTTACACAGACAGACAGGCAAAGTTTCCTTTTTATATAACAGTAGAGATAGAGATATCATATTATTATTTCAGATGTTAATACATAAAGTTTTATAAAAATCAGCCCAACTATTTTCGAATCTATAGGGAACGAACTTACACAGACAGACAGGCAAAGTTCCTTTTTATATAACAGTAGAGATAGAGATATCATATTATTATTTCAGATGTTAATACATAAAGTTTTATAAAAATCAGCCCAACTATTTTCGAATCTATAGGGAACGAACTTACACAGACAGACAGGCAAAGTTTCCTTTTTATATAACAGTAGAGATAGAGATATCATATTATTATTTCAGATGTTAATACATAAAGTTTTATAAAAATCAGCCCAACTATTTTCGAATCTATAGGGAACGAACTTACACAGACAGACAGGCAAAGTTTCCTTTTTATATAACAGTAGAGATAGAGATATCATATTATTATTTCAGATGTTAATACATAAAGTTTTATAAAAATCAGCCCAACTATTTTCGAATCTATAGGGAACGAACTTACACAGACAGACAGGCAAAGTTTCCTTTTTATATAACAGTAGAGATAGAGATATCATATTATTATTTCAGATGTTAATACATAAAGTTTTATAAAAATCAGCCCAACTATTTTCGAATCTATAGGGAACGAACTTACACAGACAGACAGGCAAAGTTTCCTTTTTATATAACAGTAGAGATAGAGATATCATATTATTATTTCAGATGTTAATACATAAAGTTTTATAAAAATCAGCCCAACTATTTTCGAATCTATAGGGAACGAACTTACACAGACAGACAGGCAAAGTTTCCTTTTTATATAACAGTAGAGATAGAGATATCATATTATTATTTCAGATGTTAATACATAAAGTTTTATAAAAATCAGCCCAACGATTTTCGAATCTATAGGGAACGAACTTACACAGACAGACAGGCAAAGTTTCCTTTTTATATAACAGTAGAGATAGAGATATCATATTATTATTTCAGATGTTAATACATAAAGTTTTATAAAAATCAGCCCAACTATTTTCGAATCTATAGGGAACGAACTTACACAGACAGACAGGCAAAGTTTCCTTTTTATATAACAGTAGAGATAGAGATATCATATTATTATTTCAGATGTTAATACATAAAGTTTTATAAAAATCAGCCCAACGATTTTCGAATCTATAGGGAACGAACTTACACAGACAGACAGGCAAAGTTTCCTTTTTATATAACAGTAGAGATAGAGATATCATATTATTATTTCAGATGTTAATACATAAAGTTTTATAAAAATCAGCCCAACTATTTTCGAATCTATAGGGAACGAACTTACACAGACAGACAGGCAAAGTTTCCTTTTTATATAACAGTAGAGATAGAGATATCATATTATTATTTCAGATGTTAATACATAAAGTTTTATAAAAATCAGCCCAACGATTTTCGAATCTATAGGGAACGAACTTACACAGAGAGACAGGCAAAGTTTCCTTTTTATATAACAGTAGAGATAGAGATATCATATTATTATTTCAGATGTTAATACATAAAGTTTTATAAAAATCAGCCCAACTATTTTCGAATCTATAGGGAACGAACTTACACAGACAGACAGGCAAAGTTTCCTTTTTATATAACAGTAGAGATAGAGATATCATATTATTATTTCAGATGTTAATACATAAAGTTTTATAAAAATCAGCCCAACGATTTTCGAATCTATAGGGAACGAACTTACACAGAGAGACAGGCAAAGTTTCCTTTTTATATAACAGTAGAGATAGAGATATCATATTATTATTTCAGATGTTAATACATAAAGTTTTATAAAAATCAGCCCAACTATTTTCCAATCTATAGGGAACGAACTTACACAGACAGACAGGCAAAGTTCCTTTTTATATAACAGTAGAGATAGAGATATCATATTATTATTTCAGATGTTAATACATAAAGTTTTATAAAAATCAGCCCAACTATTTTCGAATCTATAGGGAACGAACTTACACAGACAGACAGGCAAAGTTTCCTTTTTATATAACAGTAGAGATAGAGATATCATATTATTATTTCAGATGTTAATACATAAAGTTTTATAAAAATCAGACCAACTATTTTCGAATCTATAGGGAACGAACTTACACAGACAGACAGGCAAAGTTTCCTTTTTATATAACAGTAGAGATAGAGATATCATATTATTATTTCAGATGTTAATACATAAAGTTTTATAAAAATCAGCCCAACTATTTTCGAATCTATAGGGAACGAACTTACACAGACAGACAGGCAAAGTTTCCTTTTTATATAACAGTAGAGATAGAGATATCATATTATTATTTCAGATGTTAATACATAAAGTATTATAAAAATCAGCCCAACTATTTTCGAATCTATAGGGAACGAACTTACACAGACAGACAGGCAAAGTTTCCTTTTTATATAACAGTAGAGATAGAGATATCATATTATTATTTCAGATGTTAATACATAAAGTTTTATAAAAATCAGCCCAACTATTTTCGAATCTATAGGGAACGAACTTACACAGACAGACAGGCAAAGTTTCCTTTTTATATAACAGTAGAGATAGAGATATCATATTATTATTTCAGATGTTAATACATAAAGTTTTATAAAAATCAGCCCAACTATTTTCGAATCTATAGGGAACGAACTTACACAGACAGACAGGCAAAGTTTCCTTTTTATATAACAGTAGAGATAGAGATATCATATTATTATTTCAGATGTTAATACATAAAGTTTTATAAAAATCAGCCCAACTATTTTCGAATCTATAGGGAACGAACTTACACAGACAGACAGGCAAAGTTTCCTTTTTATATAACAGTAGAGATAGAGATATCATATTATTATTTCAGATGTTAATACATAAAGTTTTATAAAAATCAGCCCAACTATTTTCGAATCTATAGGGAACGAACTTACACAGACAGACAGGCAAAGTTTCCTTTTTATATAACAGTAGAGATAGAGATATCATATTATTATTTCAGATGTTAATACATAAAGTTTTATAAAAATCAGCCCAACTATTTTCGAATCTATAGGGAACGAACTTACACAGACAGACAGGCAAAGTTCCTTTTTATATAACAGTAGAGATAGAGATATCATATTATTATTTCAGATGTTAATACATAAAGTTTTATAAAAATCAGCCCAACTATTTTCGAATCTATAGGGAACGAACTTAGACAGACAGGCAAAGTTTCCTTTTTATATAACAGTAGAGATAGAGATATCATATTATTATTTCAGATGTTAATACATAAAGTTTTATAAAAATCAGCCCAACTATTTTCGAATCTATAGGGAACGAACTTACACAGACAGACAGGCAAAGTTTCCTTTTTATATAACAGTAGAGATAGAGATATCATATTATTATTTCAGATGTTAATACATAAAGTTTTATAAAAATCAGCCCAACTATTTTCGAATCTATAGGGAACGAACTTACACAGACAGACAGGCAAAGTTTCCTTTTTATATAACAGTAGAGATAGAGATATCATATTATTATTTCAGATGTTAATACATAAAGTTTTATAAAAATCAGCCCAACTATTTTCGAATCTATAGGGAACGAACTTACACAGACAGACAGGCAAAGTTCCTTTTTATATAACAGTAGAGATAGAGATATCATATTATTATTTCAGATGTTAATACATAAAGTTTTATAAAAATCAGACCAACTATTTTCGAATCTATAGGGAACGAACTTACACAGACATACAGGCAAAGTTTCCTTTTTATATAACAGTAGAGATAGAGATATCATATTATTATTTCAGATGTTAATACATAAAGTTTTATAAAAATCAGCCCAACTATTTTCGAATCTATAGGGAACGAACTTACACAGACAGACAGGCAAAGTTCCTTTTTATATAACAGTAGAGATAGAGATATCATATTATTATTATTTCAGATGTTAATACATAAAGTTTTATAAAAATCAGCCCAACTATTTTCGAATCTATAGGGAACGAACTTACACAGACATACAGGCAAAGTTCCTTTTTATATAACAGTAGAGATAGAGATATCATATTATTATTTCAGATGTTAATACATAAAGTTTTATAAAAATCAGCCCAACTATTTTCGAATCTATAGGGAACGAACTTACACAGACAGACAGGCAAAGTTCCTTTTTATATAACAGTAGAGATAGAGATATCATATTATTATTATTTCAGATGTTAATACATAAAGTTTTATAAAAATCAGCCCAACTATTTTCGAATCTATAGGGAACGAACTTACACAGACATACAGGCAAAGTTCCTTTTTATATAACAGTAGAGATAGAGATATCATATTATTATTTCAGATGTTAATACATAAAGTTTTATAAAAATCAGCCCAACTATTTTCGAATCTATAGGGAACGAACTTACACAGACATACAGGCAAAGTTCCTTTTTATATAACAGTAGAGATAGAGATATCATATTATTATTTCAGATGTTAATACATAAAGTTTTATAAAAATCAGCCCAACTATTTTCGAATCTATAGGGAACGAACTTACACAGACAGACAGGCAAAGTTCCTTTTTATATAACAGTAGAGATAGAGATATCATATTATTATTATTTCAGATGTTAATACATAAAGTTTTATAAAAATCAGCCCAACTATTTTCGAATCTATAGGGAACGAACTTACACAGACATACAGGCAAAGTTCCTTTTTATATAACAGTAGAGATAGAGATATCATATTATTATTTCAGATGTTAATACATAAAGTTTTATAAAAATCAGCCCAACTATTTTCGAATCTATAGGGAACGAACTTACACAGACATACAGGCAAAGTTCCTTTTTATATAACAGTAGAGATAGAGATATCATATTATTATTTCAGATGTTAATACATAAAGTTTTATAAAAATCAGCCCAACTATTTTCGAATCTATAGGGAACGAACTTACACAGACATACAGGCAAAGTTCCTTTTTATATAACAGTAGAGATAGAGATATCATATTATTATTTCAGATGTTAATACATAAAGTTTTATAAAAATCAGCCCAACTATTTTCGAATCTATAGGGAACGAACTTACACAGACAGACAGGCAAAGTTCCTTTTTATATAACAGTAGAGATAGAGATATCATATTATTATTATTTCAGATGTTAATACATAAAGTTTTATAAAAATCAGCCCAACTATTTTCGAATCTATAGGGAACGAACTTACACAGACATACAGGCAAAGTTCCTTTTTATATAACAGTAGAGATAGAGATATCATATTATTATTTCAGATGTTAATACATAAAGTTTTATAAAAATCAGCCCAACTATTTTCGAATCTATAGGGAACGAACTTACACAGACATACAGGCAAAGTTCCTTTTTATATAACAGTAGAGATAGAGATATCATATTATTATTTCAGATGTTAATACATAAAGTTTTATAAAAATCAGCCCAACTATTTTCGAATCTATAGGGAACGAACTTACACAGACAGACAGGCAAAGTTCCTTTTTATATAACAGTAGAGATAGAGATATCATATTATTATTATTTCAGATGTTAATACATAAAGTTTTATAAAAATCAGCCCAACTATTTTCGAATCTATAGGGAACGAACTTACACAGACATACAGGCAAAGTTCCTTTTTATATAACAGTAGAGATAGAGATATCATATTATTATTATTTCAGATGTTAATACATAAAGTTTTATAAAAATCAGCCCAACTATTTTCGAATCTATAGGGAACGAACTTACACAGACATACAGGCAAAGTTCCTTTTTATATAACAGTAGAGATAGAGATATCATATTATTATTTCAGATGTTAATACATAAAGTTTTATAAAAATCAGCCCAACTATTTTCGAATCTATAGGGAACGAACTTACACAGACATACAGGCAAAGTTCCTTTTTATATAACAGTAGAGATAGAGATATCATATTATTATTTCAGATGTTAATACATAAAGTTTTATAAAAATCAGCCCAACTATTTTCGAATCTATAGGGAACGAACTTACACAGACAGACAGGCAAAGTTCCTTTTTATATAACAGTAGAGATAGAGATATCATATTATTATTATTTCAGATGTTAATACATAAAGTTTTATAAAAATCAGCCCAACTATTTTCGAATCTATAGGGAACGAACTTACACAGACATACAGGCAAAGTTCCTTTTTATATAACAGTAGAGATAGAGATATCATATTATTATTATTTCAGATGTTAATACATAAAGTTTTATAAAAATCAGCCCAACTATTTTCGAATCTATAGGGAACGAACTTACACAGACATACAGGCAAAGTTCCTTTTTATATAACAGTAGAGATAGAGATATCATATTATTATTTCAGATGTTAATACATAAAGTTTTATAAAAATCAGCCCAACTATTTTCGAATCTATAGGGAACGAACTTACACAGACATACAGGCAAAGTTCCTTTTTATATAACAGTAGAGATAGAGATATCATATTATTATTTCAGATGTTAATACATAAAGTTTGTTACCTTTGCATTTTCCGTGCACCATTTCGTAGCCTTCTTTACAAATACAGTGTCTTGCGCCACCGGTGACTGAGCACATGCTGTTTTCGGAACATCCGGGTTGTTTCTCGATTTTGTTCATAGACACGCATCTGACTGTCTCCGAACAGTCGGTAAGTAGTAAATCAGTGCCAACCTGAAGTGAAATGAAGTTCGATTTTTTAAGGGGTTTTAACCATCAACATAGCACACTCAACGCATATGTATGTTTTTTTACTTGGAAGGTCACCACTTATAAAGGACTGAAGGCCACTCAAGGATAATCTAGGTTTCTTGGACTTGTGGGCCGGCGCCGAGTGTTGCTGTCACACTCAGGGTCTGCAAGCGGCCACCTGATTGTAGCAAGGGATCACCACACTCTTAAGCACATCCAAGTACACTTCGGTGATGACTTTCAAGCACCCTGCGAAAATGTTAAATGGCATGATGTGGCCCTCACTTGAAACCACACCAAAGACCATAACAAAGACATAATCACCCTGAGCACGTCCCTGTTATTCGCGATAACCCAGCGATACATTTTGAGGGTGTTGGCAATGGTCCTGTTGTCATAACTTGGATCAGTAGAGAGCAAGAATTGTACAGCGGCGCATCTCCGATCTCGCTAATTGTGTCACTTTCAGACATGATAGAAGGCTCTTATCGCTCTAGGGATTTGTACACAACCGGACAACTAGTAAATGGTCTGCAAGAAAAAAGAAATACTGATTCTGGGTGATGGTTAGAGCTGCCGACTGTCAACACGATGGTTGTAGGTTCGATCCACGGCTGGGAAAAGGTGTATGTCTTGCCGCACTGATGAGCTGTGATACAACGAAACAGTACTGTATGTGGATGACTATATATATATATATATATATATATATATATATATGTATATATATATATATATATATATATATATATTAATAAATTTCATCCACAGACAAGCTGTTTTGCTATATCACAACTCTTTAGTGAGGTTCGACTAGCAAGCATCCCGAGTTAAGATCGAACCTACGAGCATTTAGTTGAAAGTCAGTCGCGCTACCACCTTCCACATGGAACCGGTGCACGTAGACGATATCTTCAAATGTATTTTATATAAACAATAAACCACTACTTCAAAACTGATTATTTTTTGTTTATTTACAAAAAATCTTCGCATTATGCTTATTAAGCAGTGGGCAAAATCATTAACGACAGTGCCACCCTAGAAGGTATGTTTGATTTTATATATATATATATATATATATATATATATATATATATATATATATATATATATATATATATATATATATATATATATATATATATATAAGTTGTTTTAAAAACAATTAACAGTAATTAAACCAGTCCAGTCTAATGGAGATTATTATTTGCAGGTAAATTAACCATAGCAGGTGCTCGCCTCAGTTGTTGAAATTGAAAAACAATTTATATATATATATATATATATATATGAATTGGTTTTCAATTTCAACAACTTAACAATTTATATATATATATATAAATGTTCGTTATGATGGGTCCCATCATAACGAACATTTCTGTAAAAGTCTGAGGAAGCTACAGACGGCCAAAAAACGGCCGGGTAGCTGAAACAATAATGTAACTTAACAGAAAGATACCGTAATAAAAAATAAAACGCATATTTGCTCTACAACAGTATTGAGCACTTTCTTCAGTTTTTATTAATTACCATTTATACTATATATATATATATGTATATATATAAATATATATATATGTATATATGTATATATATAAATATATATATATATATATATATATATATATATATATATATATATATATATATATATATATATAAATTGTTTTTCAATTTCAACAACTGAGGCGAGCACCTGCTATGGTTATTTTTTTTAATGTTGACCTCCGTACGAACTGTTCGCGTGAGCTATTCTACATATTTATCTTCATATGTTTTTTTTTTTTTTAATTTTTTGACTAAAAATCATAAAACTTTCAGTTTCATGCTATGCATATGGCTAAGTTTTGAATGAATTTCGTAAATAATTAATTCAAAACGCATTGCAAAAGCAAAAACAAATAACACCTACGGAAATCGCGATATATCCGAACAGTCGTTCGAGATGGACAAGTGGTAACAGTTTAGACTTCTTACTATGGGGTCCCGATTTCGAATCTCGCTAGATTCAGTCACTATGATGCGTCGTAGACGACGGAACACGTGTCAGTGGATATTTATATTTTAAAAACAATACATATGCTTATTGGTTAAGGGAAAGTTATTCCCAACTCGCATTTAGGTAAAAATGCACTTTCGTAAATAATAGAATTCATTCAAAACGTATAACGTTTTGAATGAATTCTATTATTTACGAAAGTACGAGATTTTTACATATATATATATATATATATATATATATATATATATATATATATATATATCAAGCACGTCTGATTGAACACTCAAAGTTATTCCTTTTTCCGATATTTTTGCATATTTTTTCCATTCGCTGTTTCGGATGTTGGACCATGTTTACGATCCAATTGAAATTCCTCACCCCTCCAACTCCTTACCCCCTTTCTTTTACCATCCTCTCTCCCCTCCCTATATCCATATATCTCCACCCACGCCTACCTGAATCTGCTACCCCCCCACACTACAATCTAATGTATTTTAATCTTCAAAACTTAAATAATGTCGATACCCGTCTCCCTCGTCCTTATTATCTCTTACCCCACTTTCATTTTTCTTTTTTTTTCTCTCGTATTTCTTCTAAATCACCCCTTCCAAATACTAACAACCATTTCTGTAAGGTCTGACGAGGCTGTTGGATCGTAAGCATGGTCCAATATCCGAAACATATGTAACCAAACAGATAAAACGGTAATAAAAAAAATAAAACACATATTTGCTCTGCAATAGTATTGAGCACTCTTCAAGTTTTTACTAATTATCAGTTTTACTATACATATATATATATATATATGTATATATATATATATATATATATATATATATATATAGAGAGAGAGAGAGAGAGAGAGAGGGAGAGAGATAGAGAGACAGAGAGACAGAGGGGTGCGAGGAGGAAGATGTGTACTTAAAAATAATTACCATTCGATAGATTCCATTGTACATGCAACCACAGGAAGTTATGGGGACACACTTTGTTCCGCTGAGAATTGTACCAGGCTTGCATATACATCCTTCTGTATATTCATGCGTACAAACCGGCGTGGGATTTGTGCAGGTCGGTTGACAAACACTGGTTCGTTCAGAATAGACTTTGTCATGAGGACATTGTATCGCTAAGAAGAAAAAAAAAATTAATTGAATTAATAATATTAAATTATACTAACGAAACATTGGTAATTTCACACCGCTTTCTGCATCAGTCTTCATAATTCACTCTTAATAGTAATATTCTTTCTGATTGTGTTTATATTATTAATAACATTTTTTTTTTCACCTATTGATGAAAACAAAAATAAAGAAAAACTTTTATCGTGTACTTACTTGTCAGGGTATAAAGATGTTATATTCCAAAAAATCACAAAAATTTATCAAGCATTTTTTTTATATTTAAGAAAAATAAAATTTGACGATTTTTAGCGATTAAGTATTTCTTCATGGCATTAATGAACCCTTGATTGTTAAGGGGGAGATAATCAAGGATGGATTTCGAATTTAATAAAAAAAAATGACGACTGGTTTCTGTAGCATCGATAAATTCATAAATAAAGTAATAAATTTTCATTTTCTTTAATAAAAAAAAACAAAAAAACTAGTTGATCAAATTACGTGATTTTTAGAATATGCCATCTTTGTTCTTTGACAGTTACGTACACTATAGAGACTTTTCTGCACTTTTCTTACTTTTAAGTATCATGATAAGTGCAACGCTGAATCAGCATAAAAACATTCTTCAAATAAATAAAACAACTTCATTTAAAATTGTAACAATTTAATGGGTTTTTAAATAATACATGTTCTGTGTTTTACCGTAAAAAATATTTGTCAGCTCAACAGTCTTTAATAATCATTGAAACGATGTTCATTCTTTAAATGCATTTATTCAAAATTAGATTGTTTTAGTCGTAAACAAATAAAAAGGGAGATACCATTAGAGCACACTTTACTGCTTATAAAAAATATTAAATCCTACTTTTTTTAAGCAGAAACATGTAACGTTGAAGGTACAAACAACCAAAGGAAATAACTAAATAAAAATCCGCGGCGGCATTGTTGTTTTTCTTTTTTATAAGAAGTTTTTATTACAGTTACTTTCGTGTCTCGACACTGGTTAAAATGTTTCTCGCTGTCACATTTCACCTTTCTCCGACCGCACGCCGGTCACAGCCGGCCCATTATCGTCCTCGACTTTACACGTCCCTTTTCTTCGAACCGCACTTTATTATTTCATTATTTCTACTGTTTTTTTCTTCGTGCACACTTGCTAATTTGCATATGAGTTTTTTTCGGCTACTGCTGGTGATATTTCCCACACCTATTAGGTTACAACACCACATAGATGTAAAGAAGTACCCTAAAGCAACGAAGTTTCTCCTCAGCTCAATTGTTAATCCAACAAAACTTTTTGTCTTGACTACTACTACTACTACTACTACTACTACTACTACTACTACTACTAATAATAATAATAATAATAATGATAATAATAATCGTCGACCAGCACAACTTCGGCGTTGCCCGGTCAATATCTAACATTTCCATAAAAAAGACAAAACGAAAATAATTTTGTCATTTATTTATATATTTTTAAAAATAATTAACCGAGTTTTTAAACTGACTTTATCCTGATAACAAAAAAAATTTGAGGTCAATTTGTGATGTTACGTAGTCGGGGTTTGAGTGTACCTGTCACTATTCTCTATCTAGTGGCTCTTTACTATCTGAATTTATATTTTTGACCTATTTGAGTTCTTTCCGTAATAATCTAGGTGTTCATATGCGTGTGTGTGTCGTGTGTGTGTGTGTGTGTGCGTGCGTGTGTGCGTGTGTGTGTCATAAATGTATTCGACATACCTGATTTTCAACTATGTCTTTGATCTTGTGGTCCACCCGGGTTTCATCTGTTCTTGGAGGGAAGCTGTAAATGCATTTTCACTCCAAAACGATGGTTGGTTTTATCTTAGTTTTTATTCACTTTCCAGGCGTCGAACGCAGAGAATGGAACATGAGGATCTTTGCTTGTAGTTAATTCTAATAGTCTCCATTTTAGAGACACGTCATCCCCCCAAGGGGAGGGGGGGGGAGAAACAACCGTTAACCCGCGTCCGCTCTTCTTTACGTCCAAATTCCAACTCCAGTCTATGTCCAGCTAACCTGATCACGTCCTTCCGGTCGACTATTTTTAGAACTTCCGGTGAAACTTGCCATTTTATACCTTAATATGGTTTGACAACTTTTCTCAAAACATAGCTTCACATCTCATTTCTTGCTTACCTCACCGGTTAGATAGAGAGATAGATCAACAGACAAATGAATAACAGATAATTTCTCGTGTTCCCAACTACATAACATTGATTCAACAGGTTAGATGTATTTAGAAAAATTTTTTGTATAAAATTAAAAATGAAATGAATCATAAACTTACAGCAGTGCATCCGGGATCGCCATTCAATTAACAGACCAAATTCTTCACATTTCGTTGCCAATGCTTCGTAAGAATTAAATGTTACCGTTTGTTGTAGTTTGGGCAAATCTTTGTTGGAACAAACGTCGATAACGCAAGATTTGTAATAGTATTCGGCATCGTATCCCAACATGGATAAACAGTCCTTGAATATACCATGCGTATTCTTCAATTCGTTACATACTTTCGTCACTCGCGGGTGGCACTCTGTCGTAAAATCGACAACGTTGCAACTAAAAAAAAAAGAAAGAAAAAAAAACATATTTCAAATATTTACCTATAACATGTGCTAACATGTTTGGCATTTTTTTCGAAAACAATATATAACAAATAAATATTATCAAAAGCAAGATAAATTACTCTTCTACATATCTGGAAAGTTTTTTGTGGTTTTGCTCACACTAAAACGTTTATTCAGTTCGAAAAACATATAGTGTCGGCCGTGAATTTACCCCCCATCCCAAATATTTAAAGTTTTGATAATAATTTAAAAATAAAAAAAATACACAAAATACTGTTCTTTCTTTCTGATCTTCTCTGACCATCCTTGGAACAAACTATGCGCAAATCTTCCGCATCTTCAGTTCCTTGCGAATAATTGCATATGCAGCTTCCACACTGACATCACACTTTGCGCTTATTGTCTCTATAGACACACGACGGTCCTTATCGATGAAATTTTTTATTTGGCCAATCAACTCTGGTGTTCTGACTTCTTTACTTCTCCTACATCTCTCCTCATCACTCACAGACTCTCTGCGTTCCGTGAATCTCTTATGCCACTTAAGAACTAATGCTCGATTAAAGCAAATAGTCCAAAACCAGTCTAAAGTATTCCATACGTTTCTGTAGCATTTTCCCCAAGTTTAAAACATAATTTTATTGCACATCCTTCTTTTAAAGTGTCCTCACGTCCAGATTGCATTTTTGAAATTCACCAGCTGTGACAATCAGGCTCTAGTAGGGTGCATTCAAATTCCTGCTGTAAGCTTCTGGGCTTGACCATTACTCTTGATCTTAAATGGAACACGTATATCAAATCTGTTGCCAAGGCCGCTGGAAAAATGGTGGGATCTTTCTATCGATCCAGTAGATATCTCACTGCTGCTGCTATTCTCTACCTATATAAGAGCCAGGTACGTCCAAGGATGGAATACTGTTGCCACATCTGGGCAGGAGCTGCTAGAAAGGACTTGATAGAGTTCAAAATAGACTTCGTAGCCTCGTAGGAGATGTCCTTTTCTCCTCCTTGCAACCTCTATCTCACAGAAGAGATGTTGCGAGTTTGTCTCTGATGTATCGTTATTTTCATGGAAAGTGTTCAACTGAGCTTCAATCTATGGTCCCCCCTCGCCAAACTTTCACAAGAAACACTCGTCTAGCTGTAAACACTATCAATAATTTCCCCCACTCTTTATCTGTGCCTAAACCTAAACGTAGATTCCATGAACAAGGCTTCTTTCTGAGAACTGCACGCCTGTGGAATTGTCTTCCGTTTTCCTGCTTTCCGGCTGACTACAATATGGTTGTGTTCAAGTCTAAAGTAAATAAGTTCTTGATGAGTCGTTCCATATAAGTTATTAAATTTACCAAATTTTCATTACTAATGATTACTATATTGACCAATTTCTACTGTACACTCTTTAACCCTTATCCTTGAATGGCCTCTGGGCCTTGATAATGTGGTGATGCCTTTGTAAAAAAAAAAAAAAAAAAAAAAAACCTGTTCATTTGAATCTGACACTATAAAAATAGGTACGTCATCTCATAAGATGTATAGCAATAACACACTAACGTACGACAATTTTAAATGCCTGTATAAAGTCTTGAAACTTATTGAAGACACCTCGTATATTCAACAACGCAACAGGCTGAGATTCGAAACCTGACGGTTTGGTCAGCAGTCGAAACATCTTACTATTTCTTAGATATGCTGTTAAGTTCGTTAAAGAAAATATGACAACAATTCGAAATTCAGTCTAAGATTAAAAATTAAAACTATTTAATTTATACCTTGTGTGGAATACTTCAGTGTCATCATAGACCTCATAACTCTGACCGAGCAAAGAAAATTTATTCAGTTGTGACGATACATCCACACCGGAACTTGTCCTAAAATCGTCTTGAATTCCGTTACAATCTCCGCACAGTCCTGTTAGTTGTCCCCTGTATCTGCCAGGAACATGGACGTAGATTCGGTGGCGACCATCAAATACGACTTTCACGCCAAAACTGCTTTCTACTGTGATCCATCCGGCTGAATAACTGGCCGAAAATCCCATGTAATTTGTAAGAGGAAGCGTCATTACTTCGCCATTTACCTGAGCAAAGAAAAAAAGGTGAGAATGATACTGAAAAATCATTTCTTAGCCCCTTTCTTTTGTTGGAGGAAGGAAAACCTTAGATAAAGTTAAAACCTTAGATAAAGTTAAAACCTTAGATAAAGTTAAAACCTTAGATAAAGTTAAAACCTTAGATAAAGTAGACAATGTTAGAAAAAACATTTTCCTTAATTTAACTTTAGATTAAATAGTTTTATTCTGCATTAAAAAAAATTCCATGCGCACACACATAATTTGGCATTAAAAATTGTGTGTGTGTTTTTTTTTTAAATAACCATTGATAGATTAGCTGGGGGGAAATAAATTGTGCATATCTATATATCTATAAAAATGAAATTGTCTGTGAGTGTACATTTCTCTACCAAACTACTCTGTCAATTTCCAGTCTACAGACTCGAGATTTGACATAAGGGGTATTGAGATTTGGGAAAATCTTTTTAATCAGTTTTCGGCCAGAAATTTGGTTGTCGATGGGTCAAAGTTCAATGATTTGACCTTTGAAAACTCTACCAAATTCCTCCGCCAATTTTGGGTCTAAACACTTGAAATTTTAGATGTAAGTTCCTTGGACACGGATTAAACTTTTTAATTTGAGAAATGTTAAGGGGTCAACATTGGGGTTACGTTCAAAATAAATATTTACATCTGCGGTCTCTACCAAATTACTCAGCCAATTTTAGGTCTAAATATTTGAAAATTTACAAAGAGTGTATTCAGATATAGGGTAAGCTTTTTAATCGTTTTTTGACCGAAAATTTGGATGCTAAGGGGCCAAAGTTCAAAAGATTTTACTCTCTAGCAAACTATTCAACCAATTTTGGGTCTTAACATTTGAAATTTTACATAAAAGGTATTCAGACATGCAGCAAGCTTTTTAATCAGTTTTTGAGCGAAAATTTGGCTGCCAAGAAGTCAAAGTTGAAAGAGCTGACCTTTGCAGACTCTATCAAACTCCTCCGCAAATTTTGGGTCCAAACACTTGAAATTTTAGATGTAGGCTACGTGGACATTAATCAAACTTTTTAATATATATATATATATATATATATATATATATATATATATATATATACGTATGCACATAAATGTATGAACAGTAGATAGGGCCCGAGCAAAGCTAGGTTGAACTGCTAGTTTATTGTAAAGGAAATAAATTAAACATTAATGCATATTACGGTCATTAGTTTGCAAGTGCTAATTAAAAACATAAACAGAATTTTTTTAAATGAAAAATTGAGGAAAACGAATTTTTATAAGAAAACATGTTTATATCTACAACTTTATAAAGATATCATAGTTAGTTTCAATCAGTAAGGAGTCTTTATTAAAATATTATTGGGTGCAGAAAGCAAAGTAAGTAATCACAAAGCCCAGTGATGTGTGAGTCAATATGTTCATAGTGGGAATAATATACGCATGTAAGTAATATATGTATGTGGGTGCATGACATTGTGTATGTGTGTTGATTTACCTTTTCTTTTTGGTTCGTGTATAGCTGTGTGTAGCAATTCATTTCTGTTCCCCGGATCCCCTCTTATGTGTAAGACTATGTGCAGGAGATAAAGGCATGTATGTGAGTCATTGAAGATTCTTTTTCGCCTCTTTGCCTCCTCTTCTTAATTAGAAATAATTGTTCTATATTAATGTATTAAATCTGTAATAATTAGCACCATTTTTTGAAAATCAACCAGATTTGTCTTTGACACAACCGTCAACAAAACCGTCAACAAAACCGGAAGTTCAATTTTCTCTCCTAGGGCAATAAATCGTGGGTTTGAAATCAGCATCAAAATGAGAAAAAAAAAGACATTATAAAAATAAAACTTGTTTAGAAAATCAAGAGAAAGTGATCAACTTTAGCGAAAACACAATATTCCAATTTCCCGATGTTGAATACTCTGTCTGACTGTCCACTGTGAAAGCCCACCCAAAATGACATTGATACATAGTTTCCTTCCATTTACGTATTAGTTGCCGATGGCTTGGAGGAAAGACACTAGCCTGCTTAGATGGCTTTGTTGAAGTTTTAATCTCCCGACCAGCAGTAATTATCATTTCCTGCACTGATGCTTGCATAAGCATGAAACACTAGTGTCTGTAGGAATTAAAGTGGAAATATCTATTAATATATATATATATATATATATATATTGTAAGTTATGAAATATGTATGGCGATTAAGCTACACTGAATATTCCGCGTTTCATCCACTCTAGGACTCTTCAGGCTTATACGCGAATTCTGTGGTTGTTTGTCGTTTTTATATGCGCATCTTCTATTGAGATTTTAGTTAGCCAATCAGCTTTCTAGTATCCACCGCGCCATTCTATCAGCCAATGAGCATGCGTTTATCGGACAAAGGCCTATTTGACCTCTGGTTGACCTGTTCCTTTGTGTGTGCTCTATTTAGCCTTTTTACCGATAAAATTACCGATAAATTAAAAATTAGTGATAAAGTTGGCAAATTGAAACCTAGAGAGGCATACATTCTGCTTAAAGACCACAAATGGGACTTTAATAATAATCCCAGCACCCGCTTAATAAACCCAACTAAACCAGAAATAGGTAGAATTAGCAAAACAATACTTTCTAGAGTAAACAAACAAATCAAACATGACCTAGAATTAAACCAGTGGGCAAATACTGCAGAAGCAACCACCAGGTTTAAAAATATAGAAAACAAAGAGGCATACAATGATATATCCTCGGAAAAAATCAACATCATTAGAACATGTAGAAAATCAGTTCTAATAAATAAGAATAACCAATGGATAAAAATAAAATGAAAAATTCGTTTGATTTGGCGATGGGCGCCATGGATTCTGCAGAGACATCAGATCTTGTGGGATTATTCATTCTATATACCCTCACAAGCATATTTTATACTACGGATATCGGCCTATATAGAGACGACGGACTAGCTATAATAAAAAACTCCAACAAAGTGAAGGGAGATAACTTTATGAAAATCATACACAAGGAAATGAAAAAATTAGGCCTAAAAGCAGACGTATCAGCTAACATAAAAATAACGAACTTCCTGGACGTCACGTTAAATTTAGATAAAAACACATATGAACCCTACTTAAAAGATAACGCTACTCCAATATACGTAAACCTTAAGTCCAATCACCCAACATCAATTATAAAACAGATTCCGAACTCGATCGTAAGTAGACTCAGTAATAACTCAAGCGATGAAAATGCATTTAACAGGTCAACCAATATCTATGAAACTTCCCTAAAAAATAGTGGATGCAAAAATATCGATATCAAATATAAGCAACAAAACACCAATAACTATAATAAAATTAAAAATAGAAGAAAAAGAACTATAATTTGGTATACGGCCCCAAACAATCAGATGTTAAAAACAAAACTTGGCAAGAAATTTCTAGATCTCATTGAAAAACACTTTCCCGCAACCAACCCTTATACAAAATTTTCAATAAAAAGACCTTAAAATTATCCTACAGTTGTTGCGAAAATTTAGAGATGATAAGCAAAGCACATAATAACAAAATATTAAATAAAAACAATGTAAACAACAACAAAATAAACAATAAAAAATGTAGACACCATGGCAAAAATAAAACTAACACTAGCAGAAATAATAATAATAATAATAATAATAATAATAATAATAATAATAATAATAATAATAATAATAATAATAATAATAAACCAACCCCGGACAAGAACAACCATACTATAAATAAAAATACTAATAACGAACAAGATAAATGCAACTGTAGATCCTCACACTTTGCCCATTTCAAAATAAATGTCTAACCAAAAGCGTAGTTTACCAGACTACAATATTTGCGAAAGAAAACCCGAATAACAAGAAATATTACGTAGGTATGACTTCCTTAGATTTCAAAACTCGATATTATGACCACAAAAGTACATTCAACAATAAAAAACACCGTATTAAAACAACACTAGCAAATAAATACTGGGAACTGAAGGAAAGCGGACATTCGCCGGTAGTCGAATGGAAAATAATAAGACAAGCTACCACGTGTAGGGACCTAGCGACCCATGTAGATTATGCCTTCATGAAAAATTTGCTATCTTGTACTTTAAAGAACCCCAACATCTATTAAACTGTAGAAGAGAAATAGCAAACAACTGTGTTCACAAGATAAAATTTACTCTAGGATAGCGATACAAAATAGTTTTAAAACTAACAACAAAAAAAGAAAATAAACAAATAAATAAATTAAATAAACATGAATATACATAAACGATCACACATATATGTATGTATGTATATATATATATATATGCATATATGTATGTACACATATATATATTTATATATAAACTAACATAAAAAAAAACACTAACCTAGATTTAAAACAGATCAAGAAACTAAATATCCAGGCTAAATAGAGCACACACAAAGGAACAGGTCAACCAGAGGTCAAATAGGCCTTTGTCCGATAAACGCATGCTCATTGGCTGATAGAATGGCGCGGTGGATACTAGAAAGCTGATTGGCTAACTAAAATCTCAATAGAAGATGCGCATATAAAAACGACAAACAACCACAGAATTCGCGCATAAGCCTGAAGAGTCCTAGAGTGGATGAAACGCGGAATATTCAGTGTAGCTTAATCGCCATATATATTTTATAACTTACTAACTAGCTCTACGTACGTATTGAGCACTTTTGAAGTAAATACTTAAAGTTTACGCATATATTTATACTTTCGTATATTAATTTTATGTGAGTAAATTAAGTATATATATATATATATATATATATATATATATATATATATATATATATATATATATATATATATATGTTAAGATTTTGTTCCTTAGAAGCGCTGGTTGAGTTTGAATAAAATGAAATACGTATTATATACGTTTTTAGCCAAAACAACGCATTATTGCAAAATAAACAGACCTTTATTTTGTTTTAAATTTAAATTGAAATTCATGAATATATTTCGAAGCAAAACTACATCTTCAGTATGTCTTTCTTTTTTTTTCGCCATGTTGTTGTTGGAGCAGAGAATAAGCAAGTAGAATCCCGTTTGTTGTTTCTACGGTAGTTATATATATATATATATATATATATATATATATATATATACATATATATATACCCCTCTCTCTCTCTCTCTCTCTCTCTCTCTCTCTATATATATATATATATATATATATATATATATATATGTGTGTGTGTGTGTGTGTGAGTGTGTTATTTATTTATTTATTTATGTTTTTGCAATACGTTGTGAATGAATTCAATTATTTATACGAAAGTGCATTTTTACCTAAATGCGAGTTATTAATACTTTTCCTTTTTACCAGTGGAATATACATTGCTTTTTTTTTTAAATATAATTATCCACTGGCATGTGTTTCGTCCCGATTTCGAACCTCGCTAGACTCAGCCACTCTGACGAGTAACTGGCCAAGAATAATGTACTTAATCTGTAGAAGTTAGCTACATCTTTTAAAAATAAACTGGATCTGACGTTCAATTTTCTCTCCTAGGATAATAAACAGCCAACATCAAAATTAAAACATACAAACAAACAAACAAATAAAACCCAACATATTACATATATATCATACATGTTATGATTAGGGTAGATTCCATAAGAAAGTCTAAGAAAAAATGATTTTAATTTTTCATTGGAGCAAATTTTAATAAATTCATCGTATAAGACGACTGCTAAATCACAAAACCATGTTTGTTTAGCCTAAACTCCAGATTGTAACACCCAGCACTTTGAATGAAATTGTCATTTAGAGATTCTGACTTAATTTCCTGACCGGCAGTTCGCGCATAATATTGTTTATCATGGTTTTTACATCACTATTAATACGTAGTGCCGCGATTACTGAACCTTCAAGACGTTCCATTTTGGCAGGAATCAGTCTCGATAGACTGTCTTTATGGGCTAGTTATTTTGAGGGGAGAAATTTAATTGCAAAATTATAGTTTAGCACAATAGTTTCCCATCTTAATAGTCGGTTCGCAGTGAATGTTGGAAGTCCTTTTTTTGATCAAAAAAAGGATATCAACGGCTTATGGTCGGTTTGTAGAAAAAAATATCTTCCGTACAAGAACCGGTGGAATTTTGAAACTGCAAATATAATTCCTAGGGACTCTTTCTCGATCTGAGAATAATTCTTTTCCGCTGGCAAGAGAGTCCGTGATGCGAAAGCAATAGGCTGTTTTGAGCCATCCGGCATTCGATGGAGCATGCACGCCCCAACGCTATATTGACTAGCGTCGCTAGCTACTATTATGTCCAACTGCGGGTTGAAATGCGCTAGGAATAGTTTTGAAGTCAGGATTATTTTTATTTCTTGAAATGATGTCTGGCAATCTTCTGTCCACTCCCAAACCTTATCCTTTTTCAGCAATTCATTAAGTGGTGCGCGCAATTTGTGCATATTAAGGATGAACCACTGGTAATAATTTGCCAAACCTAAAAAAAACTCCACAATTGAGTTATGTTTACTGGTGCCGGCATTTCTTTAATAGCGGTCGCCCTATTTGGGTCTGAGGGTCTGCCATCTTTATCGATTATTTGACCAAGGTATTTGATTGTTTGTAAAAAGAACTCGCATTTATCTGCTTAGATCTTAAATCCATAATCTTGTATTCGACTGAATACTTGCCTGATATGTTTTTCATGTTCCTCCCTGCTTTTTCTCGCTATGATAATGCCATCAAGATATTCGATTGCGGTGTCCAAGCCGGACAGCATAGTATCCATTACTTGCTGGAATATTGCGGGTGCCACCTTGATACCAAACGCGAGTCTTTCGTATCTGTACAAACGTCGATGAATGTTAATACAGAGGAGGTTAGCGCTATTGCCGTTTACCGGAACCTGTATGTAAGTGTCGCTTAGGTCGAACTTAGAAAAAAACTTGCCTATTTAATTTCGTGAACACGTGAAAGTCTTATAAGGATCCGTTGAGTCCGGTCGCAAAGTCGGCGCAAACGCGAATTTCCCCGGCCCTTTTCTTTACGTAAACAGCCGGAGCAGTCCACTCACTATATTCAATTTTAGCCAGTATACTGATGCTTTCTAATCTGTCTAGTTCCTAATTTATTTTGTTCAGGGAAGCGAACGGGACATTAAGTTTCTTTTTAAACACCGGTTGTGTGCCAGGTTTCAACTTAAAATCTGCGGCCAATTTTGTACATCTCCCCAGGCCAGGAGTAAATACGTTTGTGAATTCTTTTTTAAACAAGTTATAAGTTTCTCCGTTTCTGCTGGGCGGGTATCTATTTTCTTGCAGAATGTGGATATAGGAAGATCCCAGAGACGAAACTCCTCCATGCTGTCAGAACCGAACAGGTTCTCACTATCTTTTAGCACATACAATATTAGTTTTTTTGTTTCCCCCCGTAAAGTGACGCTTGTAATTAATTCACCTTCAAAATGAATTTTTGTACCATTAACGGCCGTTGCCATTCTGTTAGTTTTTAACATAGTCGGCTTTCGTAATATTTTCCACGTTTTGAGATTTATTATTGAAAGATCCGATCCACTGTCTAATTGGAATTAAGTAGCCTTGCCGAAAATGTTAACCGTTACATATTTGCGTAGATTTTCATTTACGACGTCCTTAGTTCTGCTTTGACGTACACGGCTTCTATTTTGAGTTTTCCTACTGTGCGAACTTTTATGACCTATCTTATTGCATAAATGTCATCTTTTTGTTATAAATGGGCAATTCAATGTATTCCACCACATCTGAAACAAGCGCTCGGTACTTTTTGTTTTTCTAAGCTTCGGTGGTTGGTGTCTGTGTGCCATTTCGACGTTTTTTTCTTAGTTACATTTTTATATTCACGATGCCGGCTTCGATATTTCTTGCATCTTTTTTTATAATTTCTACTTTTTGACAATCCTCAGTCAATTTTTGAAGTGTTAAGTACGGTTCATTTTCTAATTTTGTAAGGACTCTGCGCCTGATTTCCGCATCTTTTCCCGAGGTTAACCCTTGCGCAAACAAAAAACATTTTAAATTGTCTGCTGTTAGTTCAAACAACTTAAAGTCATCACAGTGTTAGTTCACTACAGCTGTGTAGGTAGCAAACTCGTCATTATCGTCTTTTACCACATTCAAGCATCTCCAACGCTTATGGAAAAGAGACGTTTTCGGCGAGAAAAGTTCTGTTAACAAATGTATATATATATATATATATATATATATATATATATATATATATATATATATATATATATATGTGTGTGTATGTGTGTGTGGGGGTGTGTGTATTTTTTTCAACAGTAACTGAAGGTAAAAAACAAAGTTTATTTTCATTTTTGTCATTTCGTTATTTGTTGAAACCAGTCCTCTATTATAAAGACAGGTAATGGGTTGCTGTGCACCATGAAGAATCCCCCAGCTATGGGCAAATAGCCCTACTACCTTGTGGATGCCCAGGGAAAGGCAAGGGCTAAGGGAGTAAACCCCGACATTTCCGTTGGAGTCTGCCTGCAACGTTGAGAGGGGGTGGGCTCTGATAAATGGACAAACCAAGGTTCTCGTATTACCTACCCAGGACTGCACCTGGTTATCCACAGCAGACGCTGTAGTAAACCCAACTAGGTGCAGAATGCCATTGTCTCAAGAGACAGAAGGTTGCTATCATGTATGTATGTATGCAAATAGAACCCCGGGATACGGCATTAAAAATTAGTAACAAAATACAGTACATTATATAATACACATGTATATAATCAAATAACATTATAAATAACACCGTAAAATGGGGGAAAATACCGTAACAAGGAGCCGAAAAACATCGTATTCCGCACCGTAACCTGAAAAAAAAGTATTTTAGAGCCACTGTATCCCGGGGTTTTTCTTTATGTCTTTATTCAACTATTTAAAATTATCTCCCTTTGAAAGCTTTGTTAATATACATTTTTAATCTAAAAACCTTGTGTTTAATGATACTCTTGAATTTTTCTGAATTTTGGAAATGAGGATAGATTATTCATATTATTTGGATTCTTCAATATTCTTCAGTTGTTTGAAATACATTATACATTTCACTTACACTGATTTCATTGTCAAGCAATAATCTGATTGTAGCACCGTTGATTTTGAAGTCAACCAGTCGAGTATATGACATCCACGTGGTGCCTCGGTGCTCGTTCTTAACCTCTACAGCAAAATACGGTAAATCGGACATGTAAGTCGAAGTGGCCAATGTATATTTACACGCTCCCATGAAGTGGATCAATTGACCATCGAATGTTTGGTAGTGCGGACCGCCCCAAACTGAACACTTGCAACCAGAAGCATCTGAAATAAAAAATAATATTTAAGAAAGGTGCGAACCAATTAGATAATATTTTTTTGACATATGAAATGAACAACCATATTAGGGATGCTGTGTTTATTTTTTTATATTTCAGTCACGTTAAAAAGAAATAAATCTAATAGAGAAAGATAGTTTGCTTGAAGCATTGCTGGTAAATAGTTATGGAGAAATATAAAAAGGCTATTGCAATGCAGGGAACCGACTGTTGTATTGGTGCGACGTATGAACTAAAATGGACAAACGAAAGAAGGTTTTATTTTATAATTTCGTATATCCATTTATTTTTCAAGATAATTGCAATATAAACGAGTAAATATTTGATATTTATTCACTTTCCAGGTGTCGATCGCAGAAGAATGGAAATAGAATATCTTTGCTTGAGTGGTTAATTCTATGTCTCCATTCTGAGACATGACAACTCCCTCCCCGGTAAAGTGGGGACGACCTGTTAAACCGTCCGCCCTGCTTAACGTTAATTAATTTAGTCGTTAATTCAAGGTCTCCATTCTAAGATACGTCAGCTCCCTCCCCTTTCGCCCTGCTCAACGTCCAAATTCCAACTCCAATGTCATCTCCAGCTTACCTGATCACATGGTAACATACACGTATTTCCGTCAGCTGATCAGATGCTTCCAGTAAATTTGTCTATGATATGTTTTTATTATATTTTTACAATTTTTATCAACATTCTTCATATTCATCTCTTGTTTATCTCTCCAGTTAGATAGATGGTTAGATCGATATATATATATATATATATATATATATATATATATATATATATACATATATCGAATAACTAGATAACTAGATCGAAAGATATATCAATAATATACATAAATAAATAGATAGATCGACAAACAGATAAATAGCTGTATAAGAACAAGTAACAGTATAAATAATGTAAAAAATAAAAGAATGCTTGGCTTATGATTGTCGTAGTCGTAGTCGTCGGCAGCATTGTGGTCGCTGTGGTGGATGTTGCCGTCGCTGCCGTCATCGTTGTCGTGATGAATAAAAAATACAGGATACACGTTCGTATTTTGTTAATTGTTTCATGCTATTGTGTGTTTTTGGTTTCTGTTTTTGTTTGGTTTGCCCGTAGAAATCGTAAGTTAAAAGCAGTAAATATTTGGGAGCTAAAATCGGGGGAAAAATAAATGTATATGGAACACAACTAGTAAAAAAACTCACCAAGGTACACGTAGCGTTTTTGTCGTGGTCGTCGTCATGGTCGTCGTTGTCGTCGGCATGAATATTGAGAGTGAGGAAAGAAAAAACATTGGTACATAGAAGAAAACAATGTGACGCAGTGTTGAAACCGTAGAATGTAATGATTTTGCTTGTTGTAGTAATAGAACTAATATGGAAATGTAATTGTAGCAGAAACGTAATAATTTGTCTAGTAACGACGCCATGGTTATAAGTCACTAACTGTTCGTTTATGAATAGAACTGGAATATGAGAATTCCGGAGCTAAGCCAATCAGAATAGGCGGACGTCGGTAGGGGAGATATTATTCATGAGTAGGATTACGTGAAGAGTAGGTTATGTTTATAATAAGCAGTTACGGGCGGCGCAATCAAAGTATCGTAGGAAAATCTAGAATAGGCCCCGGTGTCAATTGGTTGTGGTGAGAACACTAAATATTTAGAGAGAAAATAGGAACTACTTCCTCTGTAGATGTTGCGATTGTGATAGTGTCACTCGTCGGATAGAATACAGTGATTTATTATCACAACTGAATGTGTCTGCAAATGAGTTCGATAGCTATGTAAAATAATGCTTATTAACGTATATTTAATTAGTATATTGCATCTGTTATTGCAAACCTAGGACACCTTTGTTCAGAGGGGATTTTCTGCAATCATTTTATTACAGAGTAGAAGATTGTGTTGTCTTTCTGTCATATTTAAAAGAATACCAGCACACTGATATATGAAATATAACAATATATATTTATTGTTGGTGAATTGCTAGGTGAGAGATGCACGCACGAATTCTCGTGGGATCCAAATCATCAGCAAACCAAGGTATCTTTTCCGGTTTTCATTATATAACCGTTTGTGACGACCTGAAACGTTCCTTTGGAAGGGCATTGTCACTGTAGCCACACCAAGGACGTTTTATCGGCTATTGTTGTTTCACTGAATTGACCTAACTTTGGTTTGATTTGATTGCACCTGTGTAACGTTTTATCGAATATGAACTTTCAAATTTAATTGATCCTTTTTTTGACAACAGATCAAGTTTATTGTTTCTCTTCATGCAGGTGTTTGGTGTTAGATTAATAATTTTTATTCAAATAGTGTTTTGGTGCATTCGATAAATATTTTATGTCGTTTCTTACATTTGTCGTTAGGCGCACGTCTTTGTCAAAATGATTTCTCGGTACATACAGCCTAGATACATAACACTATGACACCATAATAACCAGCAATCGAAGCCCTTCCCGAATTCGCTTGGATTATTACTTGTTCTAACCGATGGTCGACTTCCTGCGCTCGCGATATCTCAATAATGAAAGTTTATTAACATCGTATTATCTAAATCTGTAACGATTTATCTATTACATACGTATAATTGTGCTTGTTGCATTTCTACGAAGATGCTTGCAGCTCATAAATATATACACTCTAGCTTGTTCCAGCCATTTGACAATCAAACAGAAAGAGAGTTTCATAACAAAACTGTTTTTTTATCTTATTATCATTTTGCCTGCAGTAGTCGTCAGACGTATCGAGCAAGGGGTAAAGGTGAGGTTGGAGTTGACAAATTAATAAAGTAACGATCGTGCGTCTCTCTTCGTCTCTCACTCTGTGTTATTTTTGTTGAACCTCTTGCTTCTATTGACAAATTCTTTATTTGTTCTATCAGGCGTCATTATATGTGTCAAAGTCCGACATGGTATTTTCTTTGTTAGCCTGGAATTTATGTTTGCATGATCTCCAAGTCCCGCAGTTTAGTACACCCAGAAGGTTTATTTAACAACCGCATTGTACTATTGACTAGTGCGTGAAAATGTTTCAGAAGGATGTTTACAAGAAGATATCTCACTACTGATGCAATTCTCTAGCTGTATAAAAGCCAATGATTCACAGGCTACACGAATTAGAACAAATATTGAATACATTGTCAAGACTGCTGCAAAGAAAGTGAGCTCCCTCTACCGTATTAGAAAATTTCTCACACCTGAAAGCATCCTATATCTTTTCAAAGCCACAATTCACCCATGCATGGAATATTGTTGGCACATCTTTGTTGGTGCATCTACCATTAGTTCCCCCTCTTAAACAGGGTCTCAAAATATCTCAAATCTAATAGGTTCTGTACTGTAAGCCAAACTTCAACCTCTGTCCCATCACTGCAATGCCGCATTCATGAGCTTATGTTACAAATATTTTGTGCGCTGATGAATTCATAGCATTTGTGCATCTCTGACGTACATATCCCGAGAAACTCCACAAACAGCAAAATCCCACCCCTTCATTTCTTTTCTTGGATTGCTAGACTTTGGAATTTCCTCTCTGTTTCCTGCTTCTCTGAGTGTACTAAAGTGCTGAAGGTTTAATGTAATGTGAACAGTCATCTTGTTGCTCAACTCTTTTTAGACATGATCCCAAATAGCAGCCACTTACATACCAAGAGTAACTTGTTTGGGGTGAAAAAGTGTAAAAAAATACTGTGTTCACTGATACGATATTTGATATACAAACAAATCAAAAATATGATATTTATATTCGATCAGTCATAACAGCTGAAGAAAATTATATAATACTGGCAGAACCCGTGGAAATTCCACGGTAGTTGAAAAATTTAAAACACATTATAAATAAAATAAATAACGACGAATTAAAAAAAAATGTTAGCAAATTCTTTTTTAACCTTTTAAAGTTAAAAATAAATTTAGATTTTTTTAAATGAACACATAATACATTGTTTTGTTTTCTTTTGATCTTGTTGGTTGGTTGGTTGCCTTTGTTTTACGGCATATCAACCCTTTTCAGGCTATTGCATGCCGAATCCAGTGGTTTTGAAGAACAATTTTTTAATAAAATATATTTGTTATTTTCAGGTCGGTTTCTATTTAACCCATAGTTGGGACCCTAACAGGTACTACCACTCCGGGTCAGAGTGGACCTGGGAGCAATGGCAATTAAAGGGTGGCTCCACACTCCCCAAAGCCCGTAAGCTGGGGCCTAACCACTGGATATAGTTTAAGGTCATATCCAAGATAATTAAGTTATGAAGCCAGTAGAGAAATGGGAGTGTAGTAAAAAAAGGGAGAAGAGAAGGAGACTATTGTTTTTGTTTTGGGCTTTGCAAAGCATGACTTAGGTGTGCAAATAACTAAAAAGAAAAACAAAAACAGAAAGGTGTTAATGTAGGTGCATTTGTGTCGGAGTTATCTTCCGACAGCCTGATCTGGTTGCACCAGTCTTTTGATCTGAATATTTTTATATAAATTTCATATAAATTATAAAGGAACAAATGTCAATTCAATTGCATATTTCTTTAATTCTTAAAAAGAATCTATAATAAAAAATACTTACCGTCTCAACATGACCTTTTAAAAATTATAATCCTAACTCTAGCCCTAGCCAATTTGAAACTGTAAACAGACAGTCATGTTTTTTATGTTTACTTTTTGAAAATTTTTGGAGAGGAAATTGTTTATATGATTTCGTATAGATAAAAGAACGACTATAAAGGGAGGTAATTCGTTTTTTTTTGCATTTATTAATGTTTGCGATGATGACGTTTTCTGTGACACTCGACGTACGTACAAGTAAATTAATATTTAAATAGAACGTTCGTTTGTTTTTGTATCTAAAATATTAGAGGTTAAGAAGAATACCGTTTCACCCTTGTTACTTACGTTGGTCGCATAGTTTTCCTGTGAAACCGTTTTCGCATTGACAGGTGAAAGAACCTTCATCGTGTGGAATACACGTTCCGCCATTTTTACAGGGATACGTGCAGCATGGATCGACTGAAAGAAAGATAATATATTGTGTTAAATGTTTGAATAAAACTAAAACTTAATCGCCGACTTACACAATATTTTGCACGAATAATCTTTGAAAGGAGTGGTATGTTACAGAATACAAATGTTATTACTACTACTACTACTACTACTACTACTACTACTACAACAATATATATAATTAATTTTATATTACTACTATTATAGATATAATCTATCCCGGGTTACGCTGACATCTTGGAAATTGTGACTTTGCTGTGCAGGTTAGTTAGTGCAAAAAGAGTTCAAAGGGTTACGGTTGAGATATCATTTAGTTCGTGTGAAAGAAAACGATGCACAAAATAGAAAGAAATATATCTTTTTCGTTCGCATGTAAGTACAGCCTGCATTCCGATTTTGGACGAGATAGACGTGTCAACTGAGACACTAAAACGCGTCGGAGAAAACGCATGAAAGTTGACAATGCGATGCTACCCCCTCCCCTGTTCACTTGTAGGCAAATAAAGAATCCATGTCAGAAAATCGGCGGTATGTTTTCGTCAGATGTTCCATTCCAGCATCGATCAATGACAGGAAGAATCGTATCCCCAAAGAGAAGACCAAAACAAGAATGAAAAAAGAAGTATCGTGACTTTACACATACTAGAGGTGACACGACAACATCCATAGACATGTATACATAGACAGACGATCACGGTTGTGCACACACATACACATGTAGACATACATAGACACGTAATAATCAACAAAGAAAAAACTACTATTCCCTCCTCTCCTATGACATTGTTACACACACACACACACACACACATATATATATATATATATATATATATATATATATATATACTAGCCAAAGAACCCGTCGTTGAATGGGTTCAAAAACAGCCTACAGAAAATGGACTCGTATTTATGAAAGTATGATAGGTTATAAAAAGGAAGGGTTGTAAATTTGAGTTGAATTTGGGGGTATCAAAACCAAAGCAAAATATGATGAAAGTAAAAATAAAATAGATACATCTCATAATTTATTATACCATACCTGTTTACACTGAAAAACTTTAGAATTAATGATTTATAATTAATGATTTATAATTAATTATTTACAATTACTAATTTACAATTAATGAGTTACAATTAAGGAAATACAATTAATGATTTAAAATTAATGATTTAGAATTAATGATTTAGAATTAATTATTTACCATTAATAATTTACAATTAACGATGTACACTTAATGATTTACAATTACCGATTAAGAATTAATGATTTAGAATTAACGATTAAGAATTAATGATTTAGAAATAATGATTTACAATTAATGAATTAGAATTAATGATTTAGAAGTAATGATTTACAATTAATGATTTAAAATTAATGATTTAGAATTAATGATTTAGAATCACGATTCACAATTAATGATTTACAAATAATGATTTAAAATTAACGATTAAGAATTAATGATTTAGAATTAATGAGTAAAAATTAAGGATTTAGAATTAAGGATTTTCAATTAATATTTAAGAATTAATGATTTAGAATTTATGATTTGCAATTAATGACTAAGAATTAATGATTTAGAATTAATGATTTTCAATTAATAATTTAGAAATCAGGATTTACAATTAATTATTTAGAATTAATGATTCAGAATTTATTATTCAAAATTAATAATTCACGATTAATGAGTTAGAATTAATGATTTTCAATTAATGATTTACAATTAATGAGTTAGAATTAATGATTTACAAGTAATAATTTATAATTATTTAGAATAGTTTACAATTAATGATTTAGAATTACTGATTATGAATTGTTGCTTTACAATTATTGATTTAGAATTATTATACAGAATTAGTGATTTACAATTAATAATTTACAATTAATGATTTATAATTAATGATTTAAAATTAATGATTTGCGATTAATGATTTAGAATTAATGATTAACAACTATTGATTTAGAATTCATGATTCATAATAAATGAGTGATAATTAGTGATTTACAATTAATGATTTAGAATTAATGATGTTGAAAGACTGATTAAGAATTAATGATTAAGAAATAATATTTACAATAACCAATTTAGAATTAATGATTTACGATTAATGATTTAGAATTAATGATTTAGAATTAATGATTCACACTAAACGTTTAGAATAAATGATTTAGAATTAATAATTTACAATTAATTATTTTGAATCAATTATTTAGAATTAAAGCTTTAGAATTAATTATTAAAAATTAATTATTTACATTTAATCATTTACAATAAACGATTTACGATTAATGATTTACTATAAAAGATTTAGAATATATGATTTAGAATTAATGATTAAGAATTAATGATTTACAATTAGTTATTTACAATTAATATTTAGAATTAATGATTTACAATTAATTATTTAGAATGAATGATTTAGAATAAACGATTTAGAATTAATTATTTAGAATTTATGATTTATAATCAATGATTTACATTTAATTATTTACAACAAACGATTTACCATTAATAATTTACTATAAACGATTTAGAATATATGATTTAGAATTAATGATTTAGAATAAATGATTTAGAATTAATGATTAAGAATTGATGATTTACAATTAACTATTTACAATTAATATTTAGAATTAATGATTTAGAATTAATGATTTACAATTAATGATTTAGAATTAATGATTTACAATAAAAGATTTATAATTACTTAATTAGAATTAATGATTTACAATTAATATTTAGAATTAATGATTTACAATTAATGATTTTCAATTAATGATTTACAATTAACGATTTACAATAATGATTTACAATTATGATTTAGAATTAGTAATTTATAATTAATAATTAACGATGTTTAATTAATGATTTAGAATAATGATTTAGTATAAATGATTTAGAATTAATGATTTTGAATTAATGATTTTGAATTAATTATTTATAATTTATGATTTAGAATTAATAATGTAGTAATAATGATTTACAACTAATGATTTACAATTAAAGTTTTACAATTAATGATTTAGAATTAATGATTTACAATGAATGATTTACAATTAATGTTTTACAATTAATGATTTAGAATTAAGGATTTACAATCGATGATTTTGAATAATTATTTAGAATTAATGATTTACAATTAATAATTTAGAATTAATTATTTAGAATTAATGATTTAGAATTAATGATTTAAAATTAATGATTTACAATTTATATTTTACTATTAATGATTTAGAATTAATTATTTACAATTAATGATTTACAATCGATTGTGTTTATTAATTTATATACAATTAATGATTTATAATTAATGATTTACAATTAATGATTTACAATTAATGATTTAGAATTTAAGATTTAGAATTTATGATTTACAATTTATGATTTAGGATTAATGATTTAGAATTAATTATTTACAATTAATGATTTAGAATTTAAGATTTAGAATTTATGATTTACAATTTATGATTTAGGATTAATGATTTAGAGTTAATTATTTACAATTAATGATTTAGAATTAATAATTTAGACCAATTTTATGGTTGAATATCGGTAAATATGTGTTCATTTTTGCATTAAATATCAACCCTTATGAATTTCTGTGTTTTGAGTAGAAACGATATCAGTTCGCCGTACCTGATAATAACAAAGGTTCATAAAAAATATCAATGGAATCAACTCAGTAGTTTCCGATAAATAATGAAACTTTAATACTAATCCCTATTATATAATAGGGTTATAATAACCTCTATAATAATGTTATCTAATAGATTATATAATAAACCCTATAAAACTTAATTCGTTGCATCTCATAATAATAAGGTCCATAGAAAATTGTAGTCGGATCAGCTCAGCAGTTTCCAATAAAAAGTGGAATGGACAAACAAACAGACAAACAGACTAAGAAAAATATTATATAGGTAATTTTTATTCATGAAGATACTGACACTGTGCATGTATACTCACGTTGAGACACCGGTTATCGTGGCATCACCGAAGTAAAACGTTGATACTAATCAGTAGCAAATGTGTGGCCATTTGAGAATATCAGGTTCTGTATGTAGGAGGACGTCGACACTTCCAACAGAGATACAAATACGACTGCGGATTGCTTGTGAATTTCACTCTCCTATGACATTTATTCCTTGACAGGATGTCGGTTCATCACACGTAGAGTTAATGCCGCTTACTGTCCGTTCGACAGGTATTTAGTTGGCGATTAAGGGCTCCTCCAGTCTTTGACAGACTATGGATACCCACGAAGGGGTGCCTGCGCATATAATTTTTTTGTAGTTGGAGGTGCGCAATCTCCAACCACACCTCTTCTGAGTCGACATTGTTAAATACCAGTGGCAAATGAAGTGTATGTACAGGACGACTGGAAACAAATGCCGAGATAAGCGGAGAGCACATGCAGCGCTTAGAATTCCCACATGGTCACCCATCTGGTACTAATCAGGCCCAACGTTGCTTAACTTCGGTGATCTGACGAGAACTGGTGTGTCAACGCGATTAGGCCGTATAGATGGTGATTAAAAAGACTATAGAAAATGCTATACATGTAATCAGTGCTTACCTTCATCGCATCGTAATCCGATGAAACCTTCCGGGCATTGGCAAGTAAAAGTACCCAATTCTCCTCTTACGCACGTCCCGCCATTTTTGCATGGAAATCTGGCACACATGTCGACTGGAATGCAAAACATGGACGATTAACATGGACTACACTCAACGATGATCCGTATTTTCAACAAATATGATTTTTTGGTACTAGTGCACTTATTGATCCGTGCTGAAATAATAACGTTATTACATAGAAAGCCATTTTAAACATGGAAAGAGGAGGATGCTTTGTACCTATTCTGTACTTTAACCTTACAATTTAATAAAAACAGGTATCATAAAACGTGAAAATATTATTTAAAAAATAGCGCAGATCAATAAGTGCACTAGCATTTTTTTAAAATTCACAACAAACATGGCATAGTGCGATTGAAACATACGGGGCTACTATGATTAGGACTCAGATTTATGAGGAATCTTGTGAGGAGCTTTTTTTTTTACATGAGGGTCACCACTTATCAAGGCCCGGAGGCCACTGAGGGATAAGGGTTATTGCGTGTACAGTAATCAATGATATAGTATTGTAGTAATCATTCGTATTGGAGATTTGATATGGTGAAATGTTTCAGTTGGCAATACTCTTAACATTTAATTGCTTCATTAAGTTTTACAAGGTGCCTTCAGTGTTTCCACACATTTTTGAAAAAGTATGTCCAATTTCATTGATAATACACACATAAAACTATTACCCTTCAAAGTAATCTCCTCTGGCTGCAATGCACTTGTTGTATCGCTGTGCAATACGATGTTTGTTCACATTACATTTAAAATTCTGCATGATAGATGCTCCTGGATATGACCTTAAACGATATCCAGTGGTGAGGCCCCAGCTTGCAGGCTTTGGGGAGCGTGGAGCAACCTTTTAA
>NC_136500.1:138732477-138769977 GCF_053919585.1 Euprymna scolopes | reverse complement strand
GTCTTTGTCTAAACAAAAGTCATTACCAGTTACCTAACATTGTTAAACTTATTGGTAACTCTTTTGTAAAAAAGCAAAACAAAACAAACAAAAAAAACGAACAAACAAACAAACAAAAAACAAAACAAAAATAAACAAAACAAAACAAAACAAAAATAAACAGGAACCACGTGATGTTTCCCAACATCCATAAAAGAATGTGGTAACGCGGAAGGAACTTGCACAAACTGGTCGATGCATTATTTGCAAGATTAATGTGCGACGTTGTAAACACGTTTAAACACGGGACCCACACGTTGTATGCAGTCTTCGTCGCAAGGAACAGAAGACAAGTAATCTCAACTCATTTTTTTTTGTAACAACGACATTTATTTCCTCCTTTTCCCACCACGCGGTACTTCTCGTTGCGACTATGACGTCACTCACTTCTCTAACGTGATCGTCACTCACTTCTCTAATGTGATCGTCTTCTCTAACGTGACTTTATTTCGCATTTCATATGTATTTGCATACGTGTGTCCGCGCTCTGTTAAAAATGTCCTAAAAAGGTGGATAAAAGAAACAAAGCGATGAAGAAACCTATCTTCATTTTTACGCCTACCATATGAGTTTAGAATCATTGTGTTGAGCTTTCTTTTCTGGCAAATTTTGGCATTTATTTTGTTCAGCTCTATGAAGTCTACCCTTCCATATATTGATTTCTCGCTTTGGATAATAGTTTATTTATAACTGTTCGAGGCGCTCTCACCGGAAAATGCTTATATGTCTGCTCGGGTAAATTTTTAAAGGGCCATAGTGCATTTGGGTTTTGCCTTAACGCACCCAACTTCTGGTCTAGTGCTACCCCCTCCACCAGTGGAGAGGAAAACACGTACCTAGAGGAAATAAGGCATAAGATAATTAATTATTGATAATAATTCTGTGGCTCAGCTGGTCGCTGAAGCGATAAGACTCTACTATGCGAGACTTTATAGGTTCACTTATTTGAAAAGAAAAAAAATTGAATTAATCTCTATAAATTAAATATTGATCTAATACATAGCTGCATTCTTTGCGCTATTAAAGTAAAACAACTTTTGTACTGATAGGAGTTCATTATAAATGTCTCTGATAAATTAAACTCAATTAAGCATAAAATGTCAAAAATTTTAACAATAAAAAGATTAGACATATATATGTTTCTAAGATTTTTCATAAATGTTTCTGAATGAGACAGTATATACTTAAAAAAATACATTTGTGAGTCAAGCTGACAAGCAGTAGTGGCCAGTGACTAGCAGAAAATGTGATACCTTATATATATATATATATATATATATATATATATATATATATATATATATATACATTATATATATACACATTATATATATACACATTATATATATACACACATTATATATACACACACATATATATACACGCATTATATATATACGCATATATATATACACACACATTATATATATATACACACACATTATATATACACATTATATATACACATATATATACACACATATATATATACACATTATATATGGATACACACATTATATATATATACACATATATATACACATTATATATATACACACATTATATATATACACATATATATACACATTATATATATACACACATTATATATATATATATATATATATATATATATATATATATATATATAGTGTATCACAAAAGTGAGTACACCCCTTACATTTCTTCAAATATTTAAGTATATCTCTTCATGTCACAACACTGAAAAAATGATTTTTGACACAATGAAAAGTAGTCTTTCTACAGCATATATAACAGAGTAAATTTATATATATTACCTCCAATGAAATGTAACTCTCGAATACCTTCAGCATACTTTAATGGTGGCTGCTCTGACGAACTGCAAGCACTTGTATTTCCTCGACGTAAATACCTCCGACAAACCCGACAAGCAACTAAGTCCCACCCCTTTAGAGTAGAGATCGCTGGGCGTAAGAAAGCCTTTTACTCCAATAGTTTCTTTCCCAGAATTGCAAGTCTTTGGGACTCCCTTCCGGGATACTGCTTTTCCAACTGTACTGATATGCAGAAGTTCAAGTGTAATGTGAACGAACATCTTGCTGCTCATCTCCGTTCATAACACCCCCGCAAATTTTGTCCCAGATAGTAGCCCCCTACTTCAAAGTGGCACTTGCCTTGTTTGGGGTGAAGATTGAATAAAAAAAAAAATTATGCAGCCCGAGACCATGACATTCCCACACCCATGCTTGACTCTAGGCATGATACTATGTACTCCTCACCCGGTGGCCGCCACACATGCTTAAGGGCTTCAGAACCAAACAAATTCAATTTCGTTTCATCAGACCATGGGACATGGTTCCAATAATCTATGGGCTTTGTTTACATGTCTTCAGCAAACTGTTCGCGGGCTTGCTTGTGTATTGCCTTCAGAAGAGGCTTCCTATATGCACACCAATTTGAGGAGTACACTAATCTAATAGTTTCTTTCCTAGGATTACTAGACTTTGGAAATCTCTCTTTCCTGTTTCCCTGACTGTGCTAACATGCAGAAGTTTAAACGCAATGCTAACAAATATCTCAACGGTTTCCTCACATAGTTTACAGTAGACATGGTTTAACATAGTAGCCCTTAGGTTCAAGTGGCAATATGCCTTTTTTTGTGGTGAACAAGAGTAGAAAAAAATCATTGCCGGATACTAACCTAAACAAATTCGTCTGGCAAGTTCAGTTTGTATTTGTTTCAAAGCATTAAAGCTTCTCACGTTGTACACGAAATTAGATGACGGCTGACGATCCAGGTGTCCAATAGCAACGACAAATACGATGACTCCAGAGTCCTTTAAAGATTCTGCTGCTTTCAAAATTTGAACTTCATTTTCAGGTCCTCCATCAGTGACGAGGATGACAACGTTAATAGCTCCATCGCGGTCACCATTGTTTAAGGTAAATGACTCCGTTCTCAAGTAATCAAGAGCCCACTCGACATATGAAGAACTTCGATGACTATATATTTCATTCATCGAATGCAATACGTCACGCATGCTATAATGGTGGTTCAAGTGGAAGTTGTTCTCCATCCAACCGCTAAATGAAATCGAACCAACACGCACATAGTTTTGACCGACGTGCATACTGCTGACAATCTCTTTCACGAACGCAATAACTTTCTGCGAATTGGACTCCGACATATGTCCCGAATCGTCCAAGAGGAACATGATATCTGCCACTTTTGTCTTGCATTCTAGAAAGAAATAAGAATCGTTATCATTTTGGGCTAGGATTAAGAATACATGACAAACGTTCCAGTAAACAATTTGGAATGACCAAAGAATCATTTGAAATTCACATATTCTACGTACATCACAGAAAATGATTTAGATAATGTGATATTAATATTATATATATATATATATATATATATATATATATATATATATATGTATGTATAGAGATGATAATTAAAGCACATGATAACAAAATATTAAATAAAAACAATGTAAACAACAAAAAAATAAACAATAAAAAAGTAAACACCATGACAAAAATAAAACTAGCAGTAATAATAATAATAATAATAATAATAATAATAATAATAATAATGATAATAATAAACCAACCCCGGACAAGAACAACCATACTATAAATACAAATACTAATAACGAACAAGATAAATGCAACTGTAGACACCGCACACTTTGCCCAGTTTAAAATAAATGTCTAACAAAAAAGCGTAGTTTATCAGGCAACAATATTTGCGAAACAAAACCCGAATAACAAGAAATATTACGTAGGCATGACTTCCTTAGATTTCAAAACCCGATACTATGACCACAAAAGTACATTCAACAATAAAAAACACTGTATAAAAACAACACTAGCGAATAAATACTAGGAACTCAAAGAAAGCGGACATTCGCCGGTAGTCGAATGGAAAATAATAAGACAACCTACCACGTGTAGGGACCTAGACGACCCATGTAGATTATGCCTTCATAAAAAATTTGCTATCCTGTACTTTAAAGAACCCCAACATCTATTAAACTGTAGAAGAGAAATAGCAAACAACTGTGTTCACAAGATAAAATTTACTCTAGGATAGCGATACAAAATAGTTTTAAAACTAACAAAAACAATAGAAAATAAACAAATAAATAAATTAAATAAACATGAATATACATAAACGATCACACATATATGTATGTATATATATATATATATATATGTATATATATGTGCATATATGTATGTACACATATATATATTTATATATGAACTAACAATAAAAAAACACTAACCTAGTTTTAAAACAGATCCTTTGTCCGATAAAATGCATGCCCATTGGCTGATAGGAAGGGCGCGATGGATACTAGAAAGCTGATTGGCTAACAAAATCTCAATAGAAGAGGAGCATATAAAAATGATAAACAACCACAGAATTCGCACATAAGCCTGAAGAGTCCTAGAGTGGATGAAACACGGAATATTCAGTGTAGCTTAATCGCCATATATATATTATAAATTACTAACTAGCTCTACCTACGTATTGAGCACTTTTGAAGTAAATACTTAAAGTTTACGCATAAATCTATACTTTCGTATATTAATTTTATGTGAGTAAATTAAGTAGTTATAAATTAAGTAGTTATATGTATATATTCATATTTAGCCAGTAGAGTTTAGTTTCCTAGAAGTATATCAAATGAAACACCATGTGTCTACCAAAGAGTGCTCAATGAGTGAACAGAGCAGGTATATTAAATAACCCCCACCCATGTTACATTCTAACTTTGTTGACGAAATAAGTAAATGTTTTTGTTTGAAATATCAGTTCTCGACAATAATTCTTGGCCTGAAGACGTAATCCCCCAACGCGGGTAATTACAGAAACATGTATGCACATAGGTAGCCATCAATGTTTGTATAAATAAATTTCATATATATATATATATATATATATGTATATATATATATATATACATATGTATATATATATATATACATCTATATCTGTAAAAGGGAGAATGTATGTGTATGCCTCAGGACACTTCTCAACCTATATACTCAAGGACATTTTGATCTACAGACTTGAAATTTGGTATATAGGGTATTCAGACACGTGGAAAAGTTTTAATCGATTCTAATTCGGACAAACGGCCTTATAAGAAGTCCAAATTAGCAAACTGGTACGCCGAGCTCGTCGGATTTTTCTTTATTTTGCTAACTGTTTCACGACTGCGCATGCGCGGTCAGTAAATATTACAGGTTCTTTATGTTGAGAAAAATATTTTTTTAAACACTTTGTAAATGTCGTGTAAAGTTGGTCTAATGGTTATCATATTTGACTCACTGTATTTAGGTTTTGGTTCTGAGCTCAGCTCGAGTATTTTTTTATTTACAAGAAGAGAACTGTTTGAAAAACCCCATAAAACTCGAATGTACATGTCTCAAATTCGGTATTAATTAAAATATAATATTTATACGCATTTTACAACCTATACCTACCATCTTGTACAGCACATCATGTTGGTAAATAAATGTAATATAATTTAAAATTATTGAAAATTCCTTCTTATATAATTATTTAATCTAACTTGTGTCCAAGGTGTTTCCCACGAACTGCATTGACATAGCCTTCAAACATATCTCCTTACGTACAATACGCCAGGCAAACTGACTTTGTGTAGTGCTTGTGTGTGTGTGTGTGAATTTTTTTCTCATAGGTTCGAAAACGGCCGAGTCTATGTTTTGTAAATTTCAGACAAAACTAATTTATATGTCTGGCAGTGTTCTTAAATATGTTTTGCAATGAATTTAATTAGATAAGTATGAAAAATCGAAAAAAAAAAACCCCGATCCTAAACAATTTTTTTTATAGATAAAAGAGAATAATTTTTACAGGGAAATATTTAAGCTACACCGACAAGGTAGATAATAAACTCTTAGCAAATTATTTCTTCTACAAAAAAACAAAACAAAAACAAAACAAAAACAGAATTATTGACATCTAGAGATATGGAGCACCATTTGAGTTGAATGTTTTTTACTAATGAGTTCAATCATGAAGAGGTACCATTTAAAATCGCCGCAAATCATTTTTTCCGTTTGCGTATTTAAAAACTAAACATTAGTCACAAGTGACTTTTCCTGGGCATTCATCCTAAAGGCCAAAATATCAGCTAATGTGATATTGTAAACAAAGACGGACGGAATTTGATGAAAGCCATTATCATTATTGTTTTTAATTAAAAAAAATGTTTGCGACTTAGTTCACAAGGCAAATTATTCCTCGTCATATATCAATAAAAGATACATACGCAATGTACATACATTTAAATATCATGTTTAAACGTATTGCACGACTGGGCAACCCCTAGTGTCAAGATAGTTTACATATACAGGGTGACCCCCCCAAAAAAAAACCCAAAAGCTAAATGGAGGCCATCTAAAACATATGATGTAGAACGAAGAAAAAAGGCCAAAGACTCTAGTGTTTTGATGTGATGTTTTGAATATAATAAACTAGTTATGACAAATGTGTGAAAAGCTGACTTTTTCGATTTTACCATATTAAAAGAATGGATGAGAATTCGTAGGTAAGACGTAGAACAGTTGGGGTAGCAGGGTCATTTGGCAGAGAAAGGTAAATGGAAATATCAGAGGAAGTCATAAGAATGGACTGGTGGGAAAGAGGAATAAATAAAGACTTGGCCAGAAGTAGTTTAGAAAGCAATTTCTATTTTTACTTCAGTTCTTTTTCGTAAATACTTTCCTATATTATGAAACAAAAAATCTGAGTTGATGTTTGGACAAAACACTAAGAAACGGGGCCTAATTAGAGTTGGGGCTCATTTTTTTTTTGGGTGGGGGTCAAACTGTATACATATTGATATAAGCCTAGTTAACAAAATCCAGTAAATAAATATTAAATAAATAAATTAATAGTAATAAATACAAATAACTAGCGGGACCTGTGGAAATTCCACAGGGGACTCATTCATATGTAATATATTGATGTTGGTATTCTGTAGAGGTTCAGTCTAAATGGAGACACTCTGATATCATTGTTAAAACTGCAAAAGTATTTATCTAAGCTAGCAGGAAAGCCTGGCGTAGCCCGATCGTAAAGTACGCTTAAATAGGATATTTATAATCTTGCAGATTTCGTATATTTTATTACGGAGTCAATGTTCTATCGATTTTTATATATATTATAAAGTTGCGATTTCACAAATAAAAAAATATATATCCATATGTCTTGGGTGCATCAGCTTAAATCGAAATAAAAACTTATGAATATATATATATATATATATATATATATATATATATATATATATATATATATATACATATACATACATATATGTATATATATACATATACATATACATATATATATATATATATATATATATATATAACTTGAGTTCCTTCAGCTATAATCGAAATCGAAATCTTAACTTATGAAGAATTCTTGATAAAATTATATTTAAAAAAATAAATGATTTGAGTGCCATCAGCTATAATCGAAACCGAAGCCAAAACTTATGAAGAATTCTTGGTAAAATTATTTATTACAAGAAATGGAAGTCCATAACAATTAAACAACGATTAATCAGATGAAAGCGTGACACACAAAATAAATACTGCACACCCACACACGCACACAATTCTATTAATATATACATAGTAAATTTCTTTGTAAAATTAAAATATTTTCAGAATCTGTCTAGCTTTACAATACGAACCAAGATTACTATATTTTTATGAATTCTTTATTCTCAGTAGAGAATTTATATTTTTTCCTGAGGAGTATAGGCACGAAATAGTCGGTATTGATATAATAATAACCGGTTGCCTCTGCCTAACGAAACGAATCTGTTAAAAAGATACCGGATTTTAACATGCTGGAGGAGCTGTTTGGCGTAAAAATGAATATTTGGATCTTCGAGTGTAGCTATAGTGTTATTCTTTTATAAATATGCATCCATATATTATAAAGTTGCGATTTCACAAAAAAAAAAAAAATTATATCCATATGTCTTGGGTGCATCAGCTTAAATCGAAACCGAAATAAAAACTTATGAATATATATATATATATATATATATATATATATATATATATATATATATATATATATATATATATATATAACTTGAGTTCCTGCAGCTATAATCGAAACATAAACTTATGAAGAATTCTTGATAAAATTATATTTTAAAAAATAAATGATTTGAGTGCATTCAGCTATAATCGAAACCGCTTATATATATATATATATATATATATATATATAATTTAAAGGAGATTAGAATAATAGTCTAAAGAGCTAAGTGTATTTTAATGTAATAGTGAAACTACTAGTTTAATTAAAATACAGGAAAAGCTCGTTGTAATTTAGATATATAATAAGCTCGATAGTTAAATGTCCTAGAGCTAATTCAATATATATATATATATATATATATATATATATATATATATATATATATATATATATATATATAGCATAGCAGCAGCCGTATAGCGCAACCTTTTGAAGCTCCGACTCTCGTTGGGCGATCGGGTTTCGATCCTGGCTTGAGGTAGTCGCTAGTCTAGCCACACTGATGAGCTGTGAAACAGCGAAACAGTACTGTATGTGGATGACCATGTATATATATATATATATATATATATATATATGTATATATATGCTTGAGCCTTAAATTATATATATATAGAAAGAGAAAGAGAGATAATAATTAAAGTTACATTAAACATTACTATATTACCGTGTCAATAATGATGATGATGATTACAATGAGTGGAATAGAAATGAGGGAGGGAATCTCTTTAGGCCATGGTATTTCAAAGTTAAATGCTTTTTATCAGAAGAGGCAAAAATCAGCATAATACAAGAGTGAGAGCAAAGAGAAGCATTAAGTTTTGAAATGCCATGGCCTAAAGAGGTTTCCCCCCATTCCTCTTTCCCTTTTTGTAATCACCCCATCCTTATTGACATGATGACGTAATAAAGTTCTAAGGTAACTTAAATTATTATCTCCCTATCTTTTCTTATATATATATATATATATATATATATATATATATATATATATATATATATATGTATATTTTATTTATAGAAACTTTATATATCTGTACCGTCGGTTTCAAACCTAATGATAGGGGACCGTTTTAGATTGCCATATCAAGATCTCTTCAGTCGATACTAATCGATGAGTATCGGCTGAAGAAAGCTTGATATGAGTATCTGAAACGATCCCTTATTATTAGGTTTGAAACCGACGGTACCGATGACTTATTATAATAATAGAGCACTTAGATGGGGTCTATTCTTGTAAGCCATCTTTAAGAAACTCGTTTTTTATCGTTGAGCACTTTCGGTTGAATTAAAAGTCGGTCAATTTAGGCCTCATGGCAGATCATCATATAATGATTAGATCACTCTGACGGACGTTAAAAAGCATTAAAAAAAATAAATGTTTAAAATTCAACAGCATTTCTCGCCGTTAACGGTAGCCGAATGGATTAGGTCCTTGCTAATGAAGCTAGGGATGGCTTCTGTCGCCGGGTACGAATCTATCGACTGATGTCAATCGTGACACCCTGTACTGATGATTCCCGAAAGGATGAAACACTAGTGTCTGTAGGTATTAAATAATTATTATATTAGATAGTAAATATATATATATATATATATATATATATATATAATATAAAAGAGGTGCAAATACCTGTAGGTATGCATTTTCCATTGTGTAAAACGAATCTATCATCGCAGATGCAGGCATATCTTCCCTTTTGTATCCTGCAAACACCGTTCAAATGACAAGGGTGCAACTCCTCAGTGACAATTACATTTCCAGCTTTACAAATCGTCTTTATTTCACATTTCTCGTCCAGGATCTCTTCATTGATCTATTAAAACAACAACAACAATAAAAAAAATCATATCACAACACTGAAATGAATGTAAATACCGTTGCTGCTTGTGCAGTATAACAAGTTTTAGAACAAACAAATTCTAGGTAAAAAAAGTGCTATGAGTTCATCGGAGTACATTCCATTTAACTATATACTTGCTAAGCAGTCACAGGGATGTCACATTGCGGCGATGGGGCAGATGCTGAAGTCTTTTTTTTACATGGAGGTCACCAATTACGAAAGCTCAAAAGCCACTCGGGGATAAGGGTTATTTTGTGTACAGTAATCAACGAGATAGTGTTGCAGTATTCATTAGTATTGGAGATTTGATAAAGTGTCATAACTTAAGGGAGTGGTTCATCAGGAATTTGTTTATGTTGGGCTCGAAGACATCCATGTTGAAGTCAGGAGGGAAACAGACAAGCGGTAGAGAGTTCCACAGGCATGTAGTTCTAAGACAGAAGTTTTGTTAATGGAATCTACGTTTTGATTTAGGCACAGATAAAGAGTGGGGAAAATTATTGAAAGTGGATTCAGCTAGACGGATGTTTATCATGAAAGATTGGCGGGGGGACCAAAGATTGGAGCTCAGACGAGCACCTGCCATGGAAATAACGATAAAACAAAGATAGGCTCGCAACGTCTTTTCTGTGGGAGAGAGGTTGCAGGGAAGAGAAAAGGGCATCCCCCATTAAACCACGTAGTCTATTTTGTACTCTGTCAAGGCAGGATAAGCTCCTGCCCAGATGTGGCAGCAGTACTCCATCCTTGGACGTACTTGGCTTTTATATAGATAGAGAATTGCATCAGTAGTGAGATATTTTCTGGAGCGGTAGAAGGATCCCACCATCTTTCCAGTGACCTTGGCAACAGACTTGATGTACGTGTTCCATTTCAGATCAGCAGTAAAGGTCAAACCCAGAAGCTTCTAAAAACACGGGGCCTCCCCTATACGAGAGCCAAGCATTTCAATTGATACCAGATGGGGATCAGAGCGTTGATGATGTAAAGATAGGAGCTTGGTTTTAGATGCATAAAAGGTAACCAGCCACCTCTTCCCCGACTGTATCACGCGCTCTAGATCAGAGGAGAGAGAATCAGAGAGAAATTTGTCATTTACAGCCTTTGATATAGATGGTCGTGTCATCAGCATGAATGTCAACGAATGATTTAAGTATGTGTTTTGGGAGATCATTGATGTAGATCAGGAAAAGAGTTGTGCCCAGGATGGACCCCTGAGGGACTCCAGCATTATTAGTGCTGACCTCTGATTTTTGCCCATCCACCACTACTCTTATGAGCCTACCAAATAGAAATGATTTAATGATTGAGAAAACATTTCCAGTTATACCGTAGCTGGAAATCTTGTGAAGTAGACCTTTATGCCATACCTTATCGAAAGCCTTTGACATGTCAAGAGCATTTGCCCTAGAAAGCTTGGCCGACAGTTCGGGACTTATTAGATTTGAGACTTTTTTTGGACCCTGTCTAAGAGGAAGGGGTTAGTGGTAGATACACCAGCCGATATGCTAAACGATAACGTGGAATATATAATAGTTAACTTATTCTAAGCGTTTGATCGTTTCTTTTCCAGAACTGTCCATCTGTGGAACTGTATCACAGGTCTGCTTTCTTTTCATCTTCAAGTTTAATCTAAACAAGTTCTTATTGAACTATCCCTTTAAATAATCAAATTCTACCCAATTATAATCATTACCGGTCACTACACTGGTGTCACCTTGCATTCATAAACTTTTATCCTTGAGTAGCCTTCAGGCCTTGATAATTAGTTACTCCCTAATCGGAATCGGAATCTGGAATCAGAAAAATCTGTATCTTTTTTTCAATGATTCCAAAACGATTATTTTAGTTGTCTTTTTTATTTGATTTTGTTTAAAACAAAATCTTCCATTATTTGTAATAATGATAAAATAATAAATATTTATTGATTTTAAATTATCAGTAAAGTTAAAATCTATAAATCATTCCTGTAAATTTATGCTTGAGAAAATATACGTGTTTTTGCGGTAATCAGTGAAAGATAGCAACTTTATATTGTGGAATCGGGAATTGTATCGGAATTGGGAATTTAATGCGGGGTCAGGGATTGTATCGGAATTGGGTAAAATATTGGAATCGTCCTATCACTACTCCCTAGCAAAAAATAAAAGGCAAAAAAAAAAAAAATCTCTACTCACTTCCATGTAGTATCCGTTATGCATGCATCCACATTCGGATTTCGGAACGCACTTATCTCCGCTGAGTACTAAGCCAGATTTACACACACATCCTTCTTGCAAACCTTCACATTTTGGATTCGGATCAACACAGGACGGCTGGCAAATCGATGTTGTAAATTCATAGACTTGTCTTGGCGGACACTTTTTGGCTGTTAAAAGAAAATGCATAAAACCTTCATAATGAATGCCAAACTATACATGTTCATTACGAAATGATGAAATATTAAGAAAAACCCTTGAACAAATCGATATTGAAAATTCATAGACCTGTCTTGGCGGACACTTTTTGACTGCAGTGGTATTATTACAAAATAGGATAATAATCATACAAATATATTGTAGAAAATAACATTAATGGAAAAAAATTATAATGAAAGAAATATTCGAAGAATTCCTTACGGCATTTGGCAACACTTCTCCAGTCGAGAGTGATTCCCGCTTTCGCGCATTCTTCAAAATATCCTTCAATTGCAGAACAGAAAACTTGGTGGACAAGCTTAATATTTTTGCGATAAACGCAAACGTCTATTCGACATGATTCCATATACGCTTCCACAATTTCCATTCCCAGTTTTCCGATGCATTTCTGGAATATTGTCTTTTTAATCACATCACATTTGGCTGTTTGTTCACGGCTACAGTCAACATCCACATCTTTCACTTTGCACCTTTAATTAAAGAATAAAACAAATAAAAACACAATCGATTAATATCAATAAGTGAATTCAAAACTAAATATGAAAGTCAAAGTTGCGTTCTCCGTGATACAAGAGTTGTTTTAATTTAAAAATAAAAATACGTATGATACACGTTTACAAGCCAAAGTACGACGCAATATTATGCAAAATAATCAAATATTAAAAAAAAAAGAATATTTGTTTGATTTACAAAATATTGCGTTGTAATTTGGCTTAAACGTCTATCATACGTATTTTATTTTAAAATGTAAACAGCGTTTATATAACGGAGAACAGAAGTCTTACTTTAATATCACGTGCGCCAAGCGTAATATTTCGGCATATGAAACTATCATCACTGAACAACAATACACGGATTCTATACTAACTGTATTCCTCCATTTACCATCATGTTGAGTAATATATATATATATATAGTCATACACATACAGTACTGTTTCTCTATTTCACAGCTCATCAGTGCGGCTAGACAGGCAACTACCTCCAGCCAGGATCGAAACCCTAACGCCCAAATGACAGTCAAGGGTTCACACGATTGCGCTATACGGCTGATGCTGTGTGGTCAATGAATTAACGATGTTTTGACATCGTCCAAATGCCTCCGCTCGATTTGTTTGCACAAAGAGCGTCGCTTAATGCGCTAATGGCAGTTTGTATATCACTTCCCAGTATGCTCAAGACAAGATACGGAGCAGTATAGTCATCCACATACAGTACTGTTCCGCTATTCCTCATCAGTGTGGCTAGACAGGCAACTGCCTCAAACCAGGATCAAAATTCGACCGCCCAAATGACAATCAAGGCTTCGTACCATTGCGCTATATGGCTGATGCTGTATGGGTAATGAATTAATGATGTTTTGACATCGTCCAAATATATATATATATATATATATATAATTATTTTTTTACTATAATAATTAAATACCTACAGGCACTAGTGTTTCATCCTTTCGGGAATCTTCAGTGCAGGGTGTCACGATTAATACCAGTCGAACGATTCGAACCCCGCATCACGAGACATCTCTGGCTCGATTAGCGAAGACCTATATCTATATATATATATATATATATATATATATATATATATATATATATATATATATATATATATATATATATATATATATATATATATATATATATATTTCTTGACACGCTGGTAAATGGTATATATATATATTGTTATTAGAATTATATATATATATATATAATTCTAATGACAAAATATTAATTTAAGATTAGTCGAGCAAGAAACTGTGAGACTCAACAAAATGTTGAGTCGAAGCCAAGCTATTTCTGATGACTAATATTACACAATAAAGCTTTATGTATTTATATATTAATGCATACAATAAAAACACATTTTTATATTACTTGTATTAATCGGACTGTTGTTCTCACCTTGATTGTTATTTGTGCAACGTTTCGGTCCGATTGTCCTTCGACTGCCATCATTCGTGTTGGTTGTTGTTTGGAAAATAAACCAAGCAACAACCAACATGCCTGAGGACGGTCGAAGGTCAATCCGACCGAAACGTTGCACAAATGACACTTAATATGAGAACAATCGTCCGACTAACACAAGTAATATAAGCAATAAGCCATAATCTAAAAAATTCAGAACTAGAATATTTATTTATTTTACAAAATATTGCGGTGTAATTTGGCTTACAAACGTATATCATACGCATTTTATTTTAACTAAATATATTTGGATTGCAACTTTGGTAACGTTTTCGAAACATAATACACGTCATTAATATTTGAATTTTTAAATTTATTTTTTACTCTTTTGATTTCATTTCAGTTTAAAGTGAATATCTAAAAAACATATTTAAACTTTTCGTTCTTGTCATTTCAAACCCACAAAAATGGTTCTTGATCCATCATTGTTAACCACTTAGAATCATAAGGTAAAAATAAAGGGTAAGTGATATAGTCTTGAGAATGTCTTCTACATTTCAGTATAATAGTCAATGAAAAGGGAACCTTTATGTCGCCCTCGACTATAGTCGACCACTTTATACGATAATGTAACGATTGTTAACTGAAAGAGTGCATACAACGAAGCGAAAGTTCCATGAGAAAAGTTTCTTTCCAGAACTATTGATCTGCGGAACACAATACCAAGAGGCTCTTTCCCTGCTGACTACAACATAGTTATTTTGAAATCTAATGTAAATGAGTTTTTTTAGCCGACACTCATTAACTCTTATCCTCGAGTAACTCTTCAGCCTTAATAAGCGGTGACCCTCAGTAAAAGGAAAAAAGAAGCTACACTTCCCCAATGCCTCATTATTCTCAGCCATACGAATAGACTCACGTGTACCCTGCTCTAACTTATATGCATTGAACACACGCGCAGTTAGGTACATAAAGTTGACATTTACTTCCTTTTCAAAATGGAAAATGTGGCACAAAACCTGAAAGTGGGGATTAAAAAACAGTATACTGGATGAGATGCACCGGTATGCACGAAAAGGGCGCTTCAGCAGATTAACAACAATCCCTTCTTAAAACAAGAAAATAAATCCTAGGAAGTTACGAGGCGTTTTCAATAAGTTTCCAGACGTTTTTGTACATGTATTTAAAATTGTCGTAGACTTAAAATTTAGTATGCTATTGCTCTCCATCTTATGAGATGACTGACCAATTTTTATGATTTCAAGTTCAAATAGACTGCTACAACAGGAATTGGAATACACTCTACTAAAGCTGGTGAATTCCAAAATTGCAATCTGGACTTGAGGACAATTTAGAAGAACGATATGCGATAAAATTCTGCTTTAAACTTAGAAAAAATGCCGCAGAAACGAATTGGATACTCCAGAATCCCTTTGGATCATTTTGCATGAATCGAGCATCAGTTTTCGAGTGGCATATGAGAGTGAAGAAAGACAGGGAATCTATGAAAGATGAAGAAAGGTATGGGAGGAGTAAGGAAGTCAAACACTAGCGGTGATTGGCCAAATAAAGAATTTCATGAATAAGGACCATCATTTGTCTTTAGAGACAATACGTGCACAGTTTGATGTCAGTGTAGGAACTGTTCACATACGAAAAAAAAGTCTGAGAAACTTACTGAAGGCAGCTCGTATATGTCTCTGGATAGTAAGCCACCACCATACATACATCAGTAAGCCACCACCGTCCAATGGCTCACACTCTACTGACTTGATTGTTGAAAACATATTCCTTGATTGGTATGTTTACTGTATGAAAGTTTACGTATGAACAGCTAAGATCTCACGTTTCAAAATTTTTGAGATGAAGATTAGTTATTCGTATTATTTGGAATCTTTGGACCACTATTCTCATCTTGAGCCTTATTTTCACGTTTCGGTCGATGAAACCTCTAACTTTCTTTAAGGTGCATTTTGTCGAACTCGGGAATGTTTCTGACGAATTCAGGAATTGGGACGGAATTTCAAACAGACCCCTTTATTTACTTCACAGGGTTAGCATGCTCTTGTTCCGTCAGTCATGACTGGATAGAGGCCCTAAGTAATTCACGATTGTATTTTTCGGTCGCCCACACTGCGAATTGACCTTTTACAATTGACTTTTCCAAGTATTCTAACTATTGTAAACCGGATCCTTTAGTATGAATTTTGAGAAATATATGCCTGAAGAAGGTCGGAGGTTGCATCCACCGAAACGTTGTAAAAATGACACTCAAAATAAGAACAATAGTCCCAAGAATCCAAATAATACGAAGATTTTTATTTGTTTTAATGAATAAACTAAACCAAGGCCAGTGCATGTTATTTTTTTTTAAAACCCGTAGAGATTTTTCATATTGTTCAGTTTAACAGGCATTTGATACCAAATTGTATCTTTTTTTCATGGTGCAGTGGTTAAAGTACTTGGAAAAATCAGTTGCAAAAGTAATATTCTCCTGAAGGTTGAAGGTTCAATCCTCAGTGTGGGCGACTGAAAAAAAAAACAACAACAAAAAACAAAACAAATGGTAATTACTTATTACTTCTATCCAGTCATAGCTGACGGAATGAGAGCATTTTACTTCCGTGAAGTAAGTAAAGCGATTCGTTCAGATTCCAGAGTTAGACAGAAACATTCCCGAGTTCGTACAGATAAACCTGAAGAAGGTTACATTGCTCGAAACGTTGTAAAAATGGCACTCAAGATGAGAACAGTAGTCCGAAAATTCCAAATAATATGAATGTTAAGTTCTTGTAATGCTAAACGGACACTAGAGTAATTTTTTTAGTATATGCACGAACGGAGAAAGTGAAAGATGACGATGAAAGCCTACAGTGTAGAGGAAGGAATATTACCCTAAAAGCGAGCATTACGGAAGAAAGTAACAGTTAATCAAAGCTTCCGGAGGTTAAGGTACTATGGTCCAACCGTCATATTAGTATCACGTTATGGCATAAAAAGATTAAAAATTAATTAAACAGACGGCAACTCTGTTTTTAGTAGCGTGCAAGCGACTCTATAAGTCACTCCGTCGGTCCGTCGGTCGACCGGTCTGTCGGTCGGTCCGTCTGTCTGTTCGTAACACTTTTGTGCTTGGCCTTTTTGGTTAAGATCATAAGTCTGTTGTTAATAGATGCTGTTCTCAGTTTTTTAAGCTTTTCTTGGCCTTTTGGCCAAGATCAAGGATTAGTTTCTGTTCCGACAGGTGCTGCAAGCAGGGACTATATGTGGGGGCGACCCCACATATGGGACCTTGGTCAATATAGGGGCAGCCCTTCGTACCAATTGTCACTGTCCAGCTCCCCTACTCCCCGGGGAGTTGGTCCCCATTTCCCCTTCACTCCTCACATTATTAAATTGGCCTTGTGCCTAATTTGCTCAGTGGGGGAGCAAATAAATACCTCAAAGTGTAGTATCTGTTCCGGCAGATACTGCAAGCAAAGACCATATATGGGGAAGACCCCACACATAAGACCTTGATCAATGTAAGGGCAACCCTTCATACCAATTGTCACTATCCATGTGCCTAAGTTGCTCGGTGGGGGAACAAATAAATACTCTTTTCTTGGCCTTTTGGCCAAGATCAAAGTGTAGTATCTCTTGTTACTACGTGCTGTAATTATTGTGATATAAAGTGGGGGATCATTTTTCTGTATTAATTCAATATAAAATGATCACCCATTTTACAACGAATCAGTCTCAAATCCATTCAAGTTATTCTCTAGATCATTCAAGTTGTTTTTGAGTGATTCTAGTTATTTTCTAAGCATTCAAGTCATTCTTAAGGCCATTCAATTCATCCTTAAGTTCATTAAAATCATTCTAAGTCATTTACTTTTTATTTATTTAAGTCATTTCAGGCCATTTTTCCGTCATTTTAGTTTATCTTTAAGAATTTCATGTCAATCCTACATTCACGCATTCATTCATTACACGAAAGCACGCGACTAATGGTTGTCGGCCTTTTTTTTTCAAGTGACTTAAATTATAAAACATTTAAGTAGATTGGTAAATATTGGAAAAAAAATCTATGCTGTAATATTTTGCGAAACCGACCAAATCCATCATAACAATTCCTCAAGAAAAAAAACACCTTAAAATACTTGAAAATTATTGTAATCGTCATTGCTTACTTTGTTGTGGGCGCGTCGCTATCGTCCTTCACCTGATAGCTGATTCCAATCAAAGAATATTTGTTGACACTCTTCGAGAGGTCTTCGCCTTCTTTTGACCGCAAATCGTTTTTCTTTCCGTCGCAGTCACCGCAGATACCAGTTAGGTGGGTTGCAAACTTGCCCGGCACCCTAACCCTTACTCTGTGTCGTCCATCAAATTGAACTTTTAGACCCCACTCTGTTGTGACTGTAACCCATCCGGAAGAGTAACCGATCCAGAATCTTGGCATATGTATAACCGGGCATGGTCTTCTCACGCCGTTCACCTACAGGAAGTAAAATGCAAGTTAAGGTTTCGTTTAAAATATTGAACCATTCGCGTATAAATACGATAAATAATAAATTGCAAATTTTAAATATATATATATATATATATATATATATATATATATATATATATATATATATGGCCATTGGTTTATACTGGAATTTTAGTGACACTCAGCTTCCTCAATGACCCAGTTCTCTTTGCGCTTGTCCAGCCGAGGTCTGGCTAGCGCACTCTCCTCGGTTTTTCAGTCTTTCTTGACCTTTCTCGGCTCTTTGGTATCACTTTCACTTTCCTATTGGGGGGAGCGGTGTTGAAACAATGGGGGGGGATGCATGATGGGGGTGTAGAACTTGTAGATATGCAGCTTCGGTGTTCTTCATTCCCTGTAACGCTTATTCGTTATATTGTATTCTTGTATTATTCTTCGCATTCAAGGGTTTTCCTTAATATTTCAGTCGTTTTCATTATCGTTAGTCGTTGTAATTTTGCAGTTATTCCTCTGATTCCAATTTCTTACATTCTTTTTTCGAAGTTTTTCGGAATTGTTCCTAGTACTCCTACTATTATCGGTACTATTTTGATTTTCTTCATCATCCAAATACCTTTTAACTCTCTGGCTAACTCTGTGTATTTGCTTCGTTTCTCCTTTTCTTTCATACTCACCCTGTGGTTAGCTGTGACAGCAAAGTCTACAATTTGACAGGATTTTTCTTTCTTGTTAATTATTACGACATCTGGTCTTCTTGCTTGGATGGGTTTGTCCGTCTGTATGTCCATGTCCCATAGGATTTTGTGGTTCTCGTTTTCGAGTGCTTTTGTGGGTTTATGCTTGTACCAGTTGTCTGTACGCTCAAAATGCAGTCGTTTGCACAATTCCCAGTGCACCGCCCTCCCCACTTGGTCATGCCTGTTTTTATATTCCTTTTGGGCCAGTTTGCTGCATTCACTTACTATATGGTTTATCGTTTCGTCTCTTTGTCCACATAGTCTGCATTTGCTGTTTTCTTGTGTTTTATCGATCCATGCTTTGATATGATTGGTTCTTATCGAGTTATCTTGTGCTGCTGTTATTATAGATTCAGTTTCTCGGTTTATATGTCCTTTTCGCATCCATGTTCAGGTGTTTTCTTTATTCTCATCTTTTGTCATTCTTATGAATCTTCCGTGGAGTTGTTTCTCTTCCATTTCTCTTTTCTCGTTTTGTCATTTGTCTCTCTGTTTTCTGTTTTGCTGTTTTTTTTCAGTGTCTCTCGCTGCCATAATTATCCTTTCAGTTTTTTGCATTATGTATTTTCTAGTTCTTTTTTCGTGTCCTTCACACAGTCTTCTATACAGATCAGTTCTCTCCCGCCGTCTTTCCTTTTCACGTAGAGTCTGTCAATACCGTCCTTTGGGTGTAGTGCATTATGCATGGTCATGAGTTTTCTGGTTTTCTGGTCGAGTTATCTTTTGCCCACCCTATAAACGGTCCAGAGTATCTTACTAGTGATACTGCCCATGTATTTATACCTTTTATTAGGTTTCTGCTATATATTTTCGTTTCCAGGAGTTTTCTTGTTCTCCTGAGGTATTCCTTTCCAATTTTCTCTTTTATTTCTGTTGCTCTGATGGTGCCCGCTTCCAGAATTCCCATGTATTTATTGCAGTCTTGTTCCCTTAGTGCCCTCATTTCTGTTTGGTTGGGTAGTTCCCTGCCTTCTGTCGTTTCCAGTTTTCCATTTCTTATAACTAGTTTTGCGCACTTTTCCATTCCAAATTCCATTTGGATATCTTGGCTGAAGATCCTGGTAGTGTTAATTAGTATCTCTAGCTCCTTTTCGGCCCTTGAAAAAAGTTTCAGATCGTCCATGTACATCAGGTGGTTCATTTTTACCTCTGTATTGGAGAACTTGTATCTGGCTTGGCATTTTCTCAGAATACTGTTCAAGGGCATTATGGCTATGATGAACAGTAATGGTAATAGTGAGTCTCCTTGGAAGATGCCTCGTTGTATGTTAATTTCTGTTATGTGTTGTCCATCAGACGTTGGTGATCCCACTTGGTATTTTATACATTTTTAGGCATTCTATTATCCATGCTTGGGGGATCCTGTCGTACCCTTTTTTGTAGTCGATCCATTCCATGGCTAAATTATTTCTCCCCCTTTTTACCTCCTTTAGGATCTTTGGATCTATTAATATTATTATTATTATTATTATTATTATTATTATTATTATTATTATTATTATTGGTTCACATGGCGCTTTCACACAAGTCAACAAACGATCTGATTGGAAACTTGTGGTGTTCTCTGGAAGCTGAGTGACAACAAGTCTTCCCAGACGTCCAGCTCTCTTCACTTCCTTCGATAGCATTTGCAAATGAATTTGCGTCATCGCAACAGCCTCTTATCATTTCTCGCTGGCAGTGGCCATTGGTTTATACTGGAATTTTAGTGGCACTAAGCCTCCCCAAGGTCCCAGTTCTATTCGCGCTTGTCTAGCCGAGGTCTGGCCAGCGCCCTCTCCTCTGTCTTTCAATCCTTCTTGACCCTTCTCGGCTCTTTGGTATCACTTTTCTATTGGGAGGAACGGTGATGAGACAATTGGGAGAATGCAAGATGGGGGTGTAGAACTTGTAGATATGCAGCTTCGGTGTTCTTCATTCCCTATAACGCTTATTCGTTATATTGTATTCTTGTATTATTCTCCGCATTCAAGGGGTTTCCTTAATATTTCAGTCGTTTTCATTATCGTTAGTTGTATTTTTGGAGCTATTCCAATTTCTGATATTTATTTTTCGAAGTTTACGGAATTGTTTCTAGTGCTCCTACTATTATCGGTACTATTTTGATTTTCTTTAATAGCCAAATCCCTTTTAACTCTCTGGCTAGCTCTGTGTATTTGCTTCGTTTCCCCTTTTCTTTCATACTCACCCTGTGGTCAACTGGGACAGCAAAGTCTACGATTTGACAGGATTTTTCTTTCTTGTAAATTATTACGATATCTTGTCTTCTTGCTTGGATGGGTTTGCCTGTCTGTATGCCCATGTCCCATAGGATTTTGTGGTTCTCGTTTTATTATTATTATTGTTATTATTATTATTATTATTATTATTATTATTATTATTATTATTATTATTATATTAAATTATTGCAATGCATATTATTATATTAAAATTATTATATATTAAAAAAAAAGAATTTGAAGTGCGTATTATTACTTACAAAGATTCTGTTTCGTTGCAGCAATCTAATTGTGACACCTTTCAGTTTGACATCCACCATTCGAGTGTATGACACACGCGAATGTCCACGCCGTTCATTTTTAACTTCGACAGCAAAGAAATGGGGTGCTCTCCTCGTGCTTGTAGACAGAGTATACTTGCAAATTCCCATGAAGTGGATCAACTCGCCGTCATATGTCCGATAATGCGGATCTCCAAAACCACTGCAAACACAGCTCTTCTCTTAAAAAAAGCAAAATCGAAAAGATTCAAGTAAGCACGTTAGAATTTAAAATAATTCAAATTTCTTCTAGTTATCTCAAGGATTATACAAGGAATAAATTTAGCCTTTTTAAATAAATTATATTCGGGGACAAACAGTAATTTCTGTTGTTTAGTAGTTAGATCATCGTGATTATGCTGCCTACATCGGTTCTCGTTAGACCATCGACGTTAAGCAACGTTAATATTGGCCAGTACGAAATGGGAAACCATTTGTGAATATCAGGCGCTGTATGTAGGAGAACGTCAACACTTCCGGCAGCTTCTGCTGTCCACCTGGTCTCTAGTTGTCTCTACTCTATCTCGCGGTTGGATCAGGCAGGTTGGGACAAGACAGTGAAGCTGGCTTTGTGCAAATCAACTTCATTTGAAACAAACACAGAGAGAATATCATACATTATCCCTAGGATAATCAGATTGTTCCCTCGTTCCGATTGACAAACATTGGTTGAGTCACATCGACAAGAATGAATTAAACAAATGCTATAAAAAAAAAACAACCAAATCTTGGCAATAGAAGGACCATGTTTCCTTTCAGATTACCTTGCATAAAAGTTGACGATGCGTTCTCAACATTCTGTCTGTTAGAGTTTTTACCATTTTGAATATTGTCAGACTGAGATGCAGTTCTAACCCGAGGCAATTTTCACCTTTCTCGCTCTTTCACAAGAGGTTAGCGTATTGTCAGCCACTTTAAGAATCCCTACTGGGGAATGTTAACGGAGTTACGCAGACATTTTTTTTTCAGGCCATGTTGAACATCCTCTTGTGGGCTGATTTTTCATTCTATACGTTACGACCTTGTGTCACATCTTCCTGTGGCAGAAGCTAAACAAATGCAATCTTTTAACGTCTAGCCAGACACTGTAGGATACCAGGCAAACTTGGATGCATGGAAGAAGTAGATGATTTTTTATCTGGTTTGAAATAAAGGCGTCTTTGGGCAGCATTTGAATACATGATGATGATGATGATGATGATGATGATGATGATGATGATGATGATGATGATTATGATGATTGGAGGATTGTTGCTGCTATTTGTTTATAGAAACATGATGATGATGATGATGATGATGATGATTGGAGGATCGTTGCTGGTATTTGTTTATAGAAAGAAACATGATGATGATGATGATGATGATGATGATGATGACGACGTCAAGATCGGAAACTGCTGTTGGTCGGAGATAAAAATAAAGGGATGATGATGCTTTTGCTTGTGGCAGGCTCATGCCAGTTGCAAATGGAAAGGACACTATTTCAAATTGTAGAGAAGGACTATATGGGTAGTAGTAGTAGTAGTAGTCGTAGTCGTAGTAGTAGTAGTAGTAGTAGTAAATGTTATCGATTTGACGTAAGGAACACATCTGCTGTGATTTTTACTGGAAGGAGAGAACGAATATTGGAAGGAACTTAGCCGCATTAGTTGCTTTGATGCCGAACATAGCGGGACGGAGAAAACTGCTGCTAGATTTAGAAGGGTCAAGGTCACTGAAAAGTATGACGATGACGATGATGATGATGATGATGATGATGATGATGATGATGATGGCGGCTGCCGCTGTCATTGTCGTTAATGAATTGGCATGGACGAGATCGCTGCTACAAGTTTTCATTGTCGTAAACAGTTGCATCATCTGGGGGAAAAAAACTGCTCAAACTACCATTTCTCGCCTTTACGGGGGTTCAAAACCGGATTCGAAACCTAATAGGTGATATCCCTTTCTCCTTATTGCAACCACTTTCTCACGGTAGAGACGTTGCGAGACTGCCTCTACTCTATCGTTATTTTCATGGCAGGTGCTCAATTGAACTTCAATCTATGCCATAGAAAACATTAACAAGAAACACTCGTCTAGCTACTACTATTGTCAACAATTTACCCCACTGTATATTTGCCTAAATCTGAACGCAGGTTCTATTAACAAAGTTTGTTTACTAGAACTTCCCACCTGTGGAACTCTATACGGCGGGTCTGATTTCTAGCTGATTACAACATGGTCGTTTTCAAGTCCAATTTAAACTAGTTCTTGTTGAGCTGTGCTCTAAAATAATCAAATTCTATCCAAGTTCAACCACTACCGATCATTACGCTATTGTCTCATTTGCTATCTTTTTCACGAGTGGCCACCGAGCCTTGATAAGTGCTACTATGAGATCGTCATACTCGTCGACGAGAAACACGTTCCGGGAGAGTGAATAAACGCACTCATTTTATGCAAATGTACCGATATTTAGTGATTGCACAACGCTTGCTTCTCTAAAGACTCCTCTTACAATCTTACTGCGGCCATCCATTGTCTTTCGAAACTAAGCAAGGGATACTGTCCCTATTTGCTTGCCTCTCCACGAAGGCAGATTTAGACACAAGGAAAACCCAGCTCCCCCAAAACGGGCACTGGAGAGGAAAAAAAAAATTAAAATTGCCTCAGTCTAGAAGGATTTCTCCGCCACTGATCGAGGTCAGAAAAGGTAGTATCAGAACAGATACTTCACTTTACTGATCTTGGTTGTTATCGTCACAACGTTTCGGTCGTTTTGCCCTCCGGCCTTCATCAGGTGTTTTGTATCGGACTGGGGAACCGTTTGTTAGGAGTCTCGAACCCAATCCTTTATTATTATTACGAAGGTACTGTGTTCGGACTCCCGCCTTACTATTATTATTATTATTATTATTATTATTATTATTATTATTATTATTATTATTATTGATGTATTTGTAACGTAGCCGGACCGTTTTCGTTACAGTCCAAAACACCTGATGAAGGCCGGAGGGCAAAACGGCCGAAACGTTGTGACGATAACAACCAAGATGAGGAAGTCAGTCCGACAATCTCAATCAATGAAAACACCTCATCTCAAAGATACAGACAATTACTTCACTTTACTGTTTTTATCATTTATTTTCTGTAAATGTAAAAATTAGAAATATTAAAAAAAAACATAAACAATTAGGCACAAGGCCAACTAAAAAAAAAAAAAAAAAATTGGAGGGGTGTCTGTAGTCATTCTTGTCACTGTACCTTTTTATTTGTCTAAAGGGGTATCCCTAGTAAAAATTCTCACTCGTAACAATCACTCCGAAGGGCTGTCCTTCTTACTGTTCCCAAATCAAATCGATTTTCCTTACTACACTTTGCTGCTAGCCCAAAAGACAAGGAATACTGTTAGTTATATTCAAACCATGAGTTTGTTTCCATGCAAAAAATACGATTTCGTCTCAAGCAGTTCTTACCTTTTTGGCAATATTCTCCATAAAAACCGGGCTGACAAATACATCGCCATTTATCTGAGATCTGAGTACATGTACCTCTATTATGACATCCCTTGGAAATGCATGAGTCTGGAAGAAAAAAAAAACAAACAAACAAAAAAAAAACAGTAGCATTTTTAGTAGTGTTGGGACGATTAATCGGGAATCGGAAAAATCGGAATATTTGAGGGTATCGGAATCGGTATCGAATGAGAAAAAATTGCGATGCCAAAAACGATTTTTTTTATTTGTCTATTTTATTTGTTTTTGTTTAAAGCGAAATCTTCCATAGCTGGTAGTAATAATGAAAAATAAATATTTACTGATTTTAAACAACTAAAATCAATAGATCATCTCTCTACAAGTGTATTTATACGTTTAAAAAATATCTGCACATTTAACAGATGTTTTTACTGTAATCGGAAACGAATAACAACTGTATTGTTAAATATTTAAAGTTTCATAAAAAAAATCGGAATCGGTAATTGTATCAGAATCGGGAATTTAGTAAGGAATCGGGAATTGTATCGGAATCGGAAAAAATATTGGAATCATTCCATCACTAATTTTTCTTCAACTTAAATAACAGTAGAATAACATTCAAAATTGCTTTATTCTAATTCCTCGAAACTTTGACGAAACGGATTAACATAATATATTTATACATAATCTATTCATCAATCGATGTTTAAATTAAAAATTGCACCTTGATTAATATCTTATTTGTGGTATATGTTTATTATTGTTTTGCTGATGAGTACACATTATCCGCATATTGTAGTATATTGATTATCATTTTATATTTAACTAATATCAGCTTGACTTTGCCCGATCGTACAATGCGGTTAAACATGATATTTTAATTAATGAAGATTGCGTATGTATTATTATAGAATCAACGTCTATTGATCGTTATATATTAAAAGGAATACTTTGCTTTGTGAACTAATTCGCAAAAACTATATAAATAAATAAAATAAATAAAAATAAATAAAAATAAAATAAAAAATAAAATAATATAAATAAATAAAAAAATAATAATGATAATGTCGTTCATCAAATTCCGTCTGTGTTTGTTTACAATATCACGTCAGCTGATATTTGGGATTGACGATGAATGCCATGGAAAAGTCATTCTGATTAATGTTTAGTTTTAAAATATACAAACAAAGAAATGATTTGCGGCGATTTTAAATGCCGCCCCTTCATGTATCGTAAATTGAACTCATTTAAGAAGAAAAATTAAAATAAAATGGCGAGGTACACCTGGGTTTGAACAGGAGATCATTCGATCTGTAGTCAAATGCTATATATCCAGATTATAATACATCTTTTTTTTTTTTTAAAGAAGAAATGATTTGTTGAAATTTTATTATCTCCCATGGCCGGTGTAACGTAAAATATTCCCCTTGTAAAAATTATTATTTTTACCTATAAGAGAGAAAAGCTTACATTAAAATAGGATTTTTTTTCGATTTACGATACTTATCGGATGAATTTCTGTACAAAACGTATCTAAGAACACTGTCAAACATATAAATTAGCTTCGTTTGACATTTGCAAAAGATAGGCTCAGCCGTTTACGTTGGAGGAAGGAACACACATAAAGTGACTTTATTATAAGAGTGGAGATAAAACTGATATAATTAAAAATCAAAATAACGTAGGTCAATATTTTACGTTACAACGAAATTATTTACCTTGGCCGGTGTAACGTAAAATATTCTCCTGTAAAAATTATTTTTTTTGTCTATAAGAGTGACAAACTAATTTTAAGATTGCATTTTTTCGAATTTCGATGAATTTCTGCACAAAACAATCTTAAAAACATTGCATGACATATAAATTAATTTTTTGTGAAATTTGCAAAGGATAGGCTTAGCCGTTTCGGAGCCTATGAGGAAGGAACGATATCTCTTGCACACAGTGATTTATATATAATTGTAGAGATAAAAAATTTTTACTTCTAAATATTATTAGGAATAAGTAAATCGCTAATATTTGTATAGATTTTGTATTCGAAAATACACTGAATAAATACTTTCCTTCTTCTCCTTCTCCTCCTCCTCCTTCTTCTTCTTCTTCTTATTATTATTAGTAGTAGTAGTATTACTTTTATTACTATCATTATTAGTAGTAGTAGTATTACTTTTATTACTATTATTATTATTATTATTATTATTATTATTATTATTATTATTATTATTATTGATGTATTTGTAACGTAGTCGTTACGCTCGGACCGTTTTCGTTACAGTCCAAACTCTCTCGAACTCCCATCCCGTCTGATACCGTCGAAAAGGAACAGCCAAATTAAAAAAATAAAAATAAAAATAAATTCGACTCGTCTTTTGTTTCTGTTTTAGCAGAAGGCATTTATTACCATGACTTTCCAAACAATGTCAGCTTTGTTTTTTTTCTTAACTGTTCATTTCGTTTGGCATAAGATTAACAAAACCCCGCCGTCCCGACACCAGCTTAAAAGTCTCTCGCCACCAATGCAGAGCCACACGTTCATCCCACTTGTCTATTTTTTCTTTCTGCTCCTCAATCGTGGTGATTTTTTTCCTTTTTTTCTTTTTCTTTTGACGCAAGCCCATGCACACTTGCCAATTTGCATACGCGCTCAAAATGGCTGCTGCTGCTAATATCTTCGCTAGCCATCCATCCTTCGCCTGCTGTTGATATCTTCACACGTGCTGATACTATAACTCAACGTTAGTACATTGTATATTAATTCATATATGTATTGTATAAATACTTTTCGTATTATTATTCTTATTAGTGTTGTTATTATTATTACTATTATTATTATTGATGATGATGATGATGATGATGATGTATTACTTTTTTTTATAAACCAGACCATTTGATACTCAACGTTGGTACATTGTCTAATTATTCATACATGCATTGGATAAACTTTTCTCCTTATTCTTCTTATTATTAATAGTAATTTCACTATTTTTTTAATTACATTTTCACCCCAAACAAGGCACGTTGGCACTTTGATGGAGGAGGCTACTATAAGGGACATAAGCTACAGGGGTACTATGTAGGGAGTTGGGCAGCAAGATGTCTGTTCACGTTACACTTGAACTTTCGCATGTCTGTACAGTTAGGGAAGCAGGGAACCGGAAGGGAATTCCAAAGTCTAGCGGTTCTGGGGAAGAAACTACAATAGTAGAAGGCTCTCTTACATCTAGGGATCTCTGCTGTAAAGGGGTGGGACTTAGTTGCTTGTCGGGTTTGTCGAGGATATTTACATCGAGGGGGTACAAGTGCTTGCAGTTCGTCAGAACATTCACCGTTAAAGTACTTGTAGAACAGGCAGAGGGATGCAACATTTCGTCGATGGAACAGAGGCTGAAGCCTAGGTGACAGTTCAGGACCTATCAGGTTGGCGATTCTCTTTTGAACCTTGTCTAGGAGTGAGAGACTAGTAGCAGATGCACCAGCCCAAATATGACAACAATACTCCATACATGGGCGAATGGTGGCCTTATAGAGGTACAGGATACTTTCGGGCGTTTGTAGGTTTCTAGCACGGTAGAGAGAACCTACCTTATTTCAGCGGTCCTGGCAATACTCTCAATGTAATTGTTCTAACTCATGTTTCATGTGAACGTTAGGCTGATGAGTTTAAAAGATGTACTTTCAGATAAAGAGTCTTTGGCCATTATTTACTTACACAGGCCACCATCAAAGATTTCTGTTTGAGAACAACTTGTGCCCTCTGGAGTCGTAGTGATTACAAGTCTCCCCAGATTTCCAATACTCTCCACCTTTTTCAATAACCTGATTTTGCGTTATCGCGTGTTTGTAACTTGACAATTACATCATGTTTCCCATTGTATTGTTTTGGCCAATCAGACTGGCCGATTTTATTCTCTGTGAAGCGTTGCACATTCGCAGGCTTTTGTATTTTGTGTGTTTGCTTTTCAAGCAGCCGAATCCTCAAAGATGAACGTATGAAACTCACCCTCTGCAGAAGGTATGGAGCCTCCAACTATTCATCTCTTTGAGACATTTTATCTCATTCCTAAATAATCAGGTACATCACCGTAAGTCTGCTAGCGACTTTGAGACAATTTATTTCATACCTAAATCTTCATCTTCATTAAGTCCGTTAAGAAATATACATTAGTCTAATGACCGCACGAACATTTATCATGGACTTCTGCACTATGCTATCAGTGCGAATATTTGATCCTTTACATCAGAAGGTATCTTATCGAAACCTTCCACGTCTGCAAACTCTTATCTTCGAAGACAGGATGAACCTGCTTCCATTTTCCGTTGAAGATGAAAGACTATCACCTATCGAGGTTGTTAACAGCTCTGTTTATAGAGGCAAAAGACGTGCATTCCCTTTTTTACAACCGGGGATCAATAAAATGTGTATTGATTTTTGAAGGGAGGCCCTTGTTGTGATTTTCTTGTTTTGCCACTGTTCAAGGAGCAAAGAAAGGTTAGAAAGATTTCTTACACGCAGCAGCCGCTTACCATTGATTTCTCGTTGGCAGCGAACATTGGTTTACACTAGAATTTGGGCGGCAATAAGCCTCCCCAAGGTCCCAGTCCTCTTTGCACTCATCCAGCAGAAGTTTAGCTAAACTTTCTCTGCTCGGTATTTTCGTCCTCCTAGACCCTCCTAGCTTATTTGGTGTGGCGCCAGTTTATGGTGACAGACACACAAAAAGGAGAGGGCGGAAGGCAGGGGCACAAAGTGATTTAACTTACAATTATACAGTTTCAGTTTGTCTAGTTTGTGTTGTAGTTTATGTGTGATGTTTCCGCGTTCAATGATTTTCTTTAACATTTCTGCAGTTTTATTTTTCGTTTCGTTGTATCTTATCAGCCATCCCTGTGATCTTAATTTCTCACATTTTTATTTCAAAATTTTTTAGTATTGTTCTTTGTACTCCTACTATTAGTAGTGTTATTTTTACTTTCTTTATTTTCTAGATCTTTTGCCAGTTTCGTGTAATTGCTTCACTTTTCAGTCGCTTGATTTTCACACTAATGTATGCTGGATGGGTTTATCCGTTTGTATATCCATATCCCATACGATCTTGCGACTTTCATTTTCCAGTAATGTTGCTAGTTTGTGCTTGTACCATTTGTCTGTGTGTTCAAAGTGCAATTGTTTGCACAATCGCCAATGTAATGCCTTCCCAAATTGATCGTATCTATTTTTACATTCTTTTGGGGCTAGTTTGATGCATTTTTTTTACACAGTATCAGCACTTATCAAGGCCCGGAAGCCACTCAGGGATAAGGGTTATTGCAAGAACATTACGTTAGTGTGGAGATTTGCTGAAGTGTTTACTTAAGGGGGTGGTTCATTAGGAATTTGTTAACATTGGACTTGAAAGCATCCAAGTTGTAGTCCGGAGGGAAGCAGACAGACGGAACAGAGTTCCACAGGCGTGCAGTTCTAAGAAAGAAGCTTTGTACATGGAATCCGCGTTTTGATTTAGGCACAGATATTATGTGGTTTATTGTTTCGTCTCTTTGTCGACAGAGTCGGCATTTGCTGTTTGCTTTTGCATTGTCGGCCATTGCTTTGTTGTGGTTATAAATATATAATACAGTAATGTCAAATATATATGTATGCATATTATGTAAATGTATGAGTAATATATAATATATGAATGTGTTAATGCTATGTAAATATAAAATATATAATTTTTAAATATATAAAAATATGAATAATATATAAATCTATAATATATACATGAATATGTATCTAATATATATATGAATAATATATAAACAAAAATAAATGATTGATATATAAGTACACATTTAACACACACACACACACACACACACATATATATATATAAAATATATACATATATGAATAATATATATATATATATATATTATATGAATAATAAACAAATGTATAAATGGAGTACTGTTGCCACATCTAGGAAAAAGCTGCTAGAAAGTACTTATCCTACCTTGTTAGAGTTCAAAATAGACTTCGCAGCCTCGTAGGGGATGTCCTTTTCTCTTCTCTGCAACCTCTTTCTCACAGAAGAGATGTTGCGAGTTTGTCTCTGCGTTATCGTAATTTTCATGGCATGTGCTCGACTGAGCTCCAATCTATGGTCCCCGTCGCCAAACTTCCACAAGAAATACCCGTCTAGCAGAAAACACTATCAACAATTTCCCCCACTCTTTATCTGTACTGAATCCTAAATGACTACAACTGACTACAATATGGTTGTATTCAAGTCTAACGTAAACAAGTTTTGATGAGCCGTTCCATATAAGTTAACAAATTTACCGAATTTCCATTACTAACAATTACTATATTGTCTAATTTCTACTGTACACTCTTTAATCCTTATTCTCGAGTGGCCTCTTGGCCTTGATAAATGGTGATACCTATGTAAAAAATACAATATTAGTAATATATGTGCAAAAAATCTATAAATATATCCTATATAAATAAGCAAATAAATTATAAATATACGGAGAATATATAAAGATCTAATAAACGAATATAAAATTTACAAAGAATATATAAATATACAATATATGAATATAAATTATATTAATATATAAAAATATATAAAAATATATAAAAATTTGATACGTGAACATAAAATATATACTATATTAGAAATATGAAAATACATAATACAATATAATTCACGAATATATAAATATATTACTAAAATAGAAATATATAATATATAAATATAAAATATATAAATATGTTAGAAATATATGCTTATATAATATATGGATAATATATATATATATATTAAAATATATAAATGCATAATAAATGAATATAAAATATATAAATACATTAAAAATATAAAAATATATAATAAATGAATATGTAAATATATTACCAATATATAAATATATAATATATAAATATATAATATATAAATATAAATTATATGAATATATTAAAATATATGCATATATAATATATCAATATAAAAATTATTAAATTAAAAATATAAAAATATACAATACACGAATATAAAATATATAAATATCCGATAATTATATTTACATATAATATATGAATTAAAATATATCATTATATATTAAATATGAAAATACATAATATAGTAATATAAAATAAATATATTAAAAATATATAAGACATTTATATAAAATATATAATTTGTAAAAAATATTTAAGATATAATACATCAATATAAAATATATAAATATAATATATATAAAATATATTTGTATATTAAAAATATAAAAAATATGTAATACATGAATATATACATATATTAAAATATATAAATTTATAATACATGAATATGAATATATAAATATGCAAATAATATATAAATGTATTATATGTAAATAAAAATATATAAATATATCAAAATATATATACTGCATGACTATAAAATATTTAAAGATATTAATATATATATATATATATATATATATATATATATGAACAAATGATTAATAAAACATGTTAAAAGACATCTTGAAAAAGAGTTAAAAACATATTAAATTTTAAAAAAGTAAACACAAGATAAGTGGATAGTCCTTAATCCGCGGAGTTTCGAAGAAATACTCTCCTTCTCATCAGAGGGCAGGAATTAGTAAAATGCAGGATCGGATTTTGCATATAAATTTTAAATATGTTTTTAACTCTTTTTCAAGATGTCTTTTAACATGTTTTATAAATCATTTGTTCATATTATAAGCTCTATTTCCTTTTTGGTTTTATTGAGCTTTTACATCTGGCTGAGTTTATTTTACTTGTAAATATTAACTCTTTAATATTTATGATATATTTTAAGTTTACCATTTTGATTACCTTGGTAAACTTATTGTAATTTATATATATATATATATATATATATATATATGTATATATATACATATATATATATGTATATATAATATACGGATAATATAGGGATGATGATGATGATGATGATGATGATGATGACGATGATGCACTCTCCCGTATATTTTGGTATATGAGGTTCCGCCCCAAGTTGCTCGGAAATTCACACAAATGATTTGTTTATAGTGATGATAGCTTTGTGTATAACCAACCACACTGCTTACCTTTGTCGGTGCAGATGACTGCCACAGAACAAAGTATGCAGTAAATCGCAGGTTTTTACATCAGAGTTTCCTTCTCCTAGATGCGTGCCTTAACAAAGAATAGGGGCCATCTCTTCCAGTGAATTTATGCGCCTCCAGATAACTACTTATTATTTGTTTTTATTCCCAGTTTTACTGTTTATTGAAATTATGTAACATTTTCAATGCCAAATAGAAATCATTTATGCATCCGCGGCGATGTTTATACGGACTAGTGTTTTATGAGCCTTATGATTATTTTCGTCGTACCAGTTTCGTCAGTATTTTGCTCTTAATGTAAGCGTCTTTTCATGAAGAAAGATGACACAAGGATACGTTCGCTGAGAGTGTTCCTGAAGGTTTTATTTGGAGAGAATCAACTCAGGAGAAATAGAGAAAGACTAATGTTACCTCAGCTTATAATTTACTTCTAAACTTAACTTTCTAACTTACTGATGATACTGCCAGAGACATCGAAGTAACATTCGCCTTAACTAACATAACTTTCTACATTATTAGTAGTTTCTCATTCGCACGGTTTCCACGAAGAGACTTATTTGAAAATCTTTGTTTCTCTTAGCTTGAAAACATGATGTCAATTGTTATTGTTCGACTCTGTTTTCTTCACGGTTTGACCTGCTGCTTATGCCTCAATTTTACTTAACACGTATTTGAGAACTATTCTGTTTGCAAATTAAGGTTATAAAGACATGCACTAAGTGTTACCCTTGTCAAAATTAACACTAGCTATCGTCATCACTTTTGGCGTACAGTCCGTCATACTAAACAATAATAACGCTTTGAAAATTAGTAAACGATTCTGTTTGCAAATTAAGGTTATTATAACATACACTATGTGTGATCATTGTCAAAATACACACTAGCTAACGTAATCAACATTGAGGTAAATTACATCATGCATAACAATAATAACACATTGAAAATTAGAAAAAATATATTAACCTTCACACATCTTAATAGTCATTTCATTTGTGATGCTCTGCAAAGCATCAAAATCCTCAATATTAAATTTATGTTCATCGACCGGTTGACTTGCCATGGCCCGTAATTCCGATTGTAAACTACTGTTGCCAATGCCGATGCTGAACATAACAACGCCGGAACGTTTGAGGTTGGCGGCTTCTCGTTTCGTGGCCCTTCTTTTGGAGGATTTTCCATCTGTAACAACTATAGTGATTTTCGGTACGCCATCTCGATTTCCGTGTTCTTTGGTGAACACGTGACGGCGGAGTAGTCTGAGAGCCTTGTACGTCCTCGTACCGGCACCGACATAATTAATTCTCTTGATTGCGTCAAACATTTCATTCTTGTTGAAATATCGATCCAAATGGAACTTGACGAATGTTTTCGAACTGAACGAAACGAGGCCAACGCGAACTTGATTCTTTCCTATTGGCAACGACCGAATAATTTCGACAACAAACTGTTTCACTTTCTCGTAGTTCGCTCTTCCGACACTACCGGACTCGTCAAGTACAAACACGATGTCAGCTATTACCTTCTGACAAGCTGAATTAAAAAATAAAAGAGACATAGGTTAGACAATTATCAAATGAATGATTCAATAAAAATTCCAATATTTTAAAACTTTTCGAATTTATATAATCACGCCTATATGCTTTTATTTTTTTCTTAATTAAAACTTTCTTATTTTTATGATAAACCAGGTTGGACAATATTCAAGAATGGACATAATAATATATATGATTGTATCTACGCTACGAAACAGGTGCTGTCAAGAATAATTTTTTTTACATGCTGAAAGGAATAAACGGTAAGATTAAGAACAGGTTTGAATTTGGAATATAGACTTTTGGTCAAACACTGTTTCTGAATTTTTTCAATTTTCATCGAAACAAAGTAAAACAGTGGTTTCAGCGATAGAACATGCCATCATCAGATGGAGATGCCGCAAGAAATCCCCATCAATGAGATGAAGTCTAAAAGTATAATTGACAAAAATTTTACTTAACCTTTAGGAATACATCTTCCATGTTGCAAGTAGAATTCTGGTTTGCAGACGCAAGCTCGTTTTCCGTTTTGAAGCGCGCATATGCCGTTCGGTTGACAGGGAGGTAAATCAACAGTGACCAATTTATCCTGACCTTTGCAAGTGACCTTTGTGAGGCACATATGGTCAACGTACTCTTCGTTTACCTGTTAGAAAAATAACATTCACAAATATATATATATATTTCTTCTATAATATAAAGCTGAATGTCTCTGTGTGTGTGTTTTGAGTTCAAAAACAGCCTACAGAAAATGGACTCTGATTTATGAAAGTATGATAGGTTATGAAAAGGAAGAGTTGTAAAGAGATAGCTTCGAATTTCAGGGTATCAAAACAAAAGAAAAATATAATGAAAGTAAAAATAAAATAGATAAACCCCATAATTTATTATACCATATCTGTTCACACTGGAACACTTATCACAATATTCTGTGGATCTATATTAAAAAACCTTGTTAAACTTTTTGACATATTTCCATTCTATGGAGGTCAGGCGTGAACGAACACCTCATAATTTTATTATATCATATTTCTTCAAACAGAAACATAATTATCAAAGTATACTTACGCAGATAGATATGAAAAGTCTTTATTAAAGTTTGTGTCTATTTCCATTCTATGGAGACCAGGCGTGAACGCAGACACCACAATTTTATTATACTATCCCTATTTAAGTTAAAACATACTTATCAACGTATTCTTATGTACATCTATATCAAAAACACTTGTAAACGTTATTTTTAAATTTTTAAATTTTTTATTTCCATACTTTGTGGACCAGGCGCGAACGTAGACCCCATAATTTTTATGAACCACCGTTCTGCCAGATCCAACATACCCATTCCTGTGTCTCGATACATTTTCTATGATTATATGTAATCAGTTTTTTTTAAAATATTCAACCATATAGTAGCCTATTCGTGACCACACACACACACACACACACACACACACACACACACACACACACACACACACACACACACACACATATACACACACATATACACACACATATACAAACATACACACACATACACACATATGCACACACATATACACACACATACATACATACACACACATTCAGCTTTATATAGTCAATTTCCTTACTCATGTGGTAAGTTAATTGAAAAAAGTAATAATAAAAAACAATTCTCAATTTGAATCCGATTAATCTATTTTGGAATTGATTGTTGCATTTAGAAGTTGATTATTTCCCATTTTGAGGTTGTTTTCCAATTTGAAATTTATTAATCGATTTTGAAGTTGATTGTTCCATTTTGAACTGATTGTTCTATTTTAAAGTTAACTGCTCTATTTTATAGTTGATTGTTTTATTTTGAAGTTAATTGATTTTTTTCTCTTGAAAATAAGTCCATTTTGAAGTTGATTATTGTCATTATGGTATAGACATACACACACACATACATACATACATACATACATACATACATATAGAACTAGTTTAAGAGAATAGACCCAAAGGATGACGCACAACCACTATCACCATCGAATTTGGCCTTGTGTCACATTCATTGTCTAATTTTTTTCAGTATCTTTTGTAAAAAAAAAAAATTAATAAAATTTATTGTTAGAATTATTCACAAATATAATCGTTTATACATGCTCCAAGAATTCAACATAAAAAATTGTGTACGATCGTTTCTGAGGCGATATTAATTTTATGTGTTTTAAAACTTCTAAACATAAGGAAACTGTCACGTGAACGATTCACACATGTGCAGTCGTGAAACAGTTGACAAACAGAAAAAATCCGATGAACTCTTAAGTACCAATTTTTAATTTTTGACCCCTTAGCAGCCCCTTTTCCGGATGAGCAC
>NC_136500.1:138722477-138727477 GCF_053919585.1 Euprymna scolopes | reverse complement strand
ATAGATAAAGAGTGTGGGAAATTATTGATAGTGGTTTCAGGTAGACGAGTGTTTTTCGTGAAAGTCAGGCCAGAGGGGACCATAGATTGGAGTCCAGACGAGCACTTCTGTGGGAAAGAGGTTGCAGGGAAGACAAAAAGGCATCCCCCACTTGACTACTGTCAAGGTAGGATAAGCTGCCTCTGGCAGCTCTTGCTCAGATGTGGCAACAGTACTCCATCCTTGGACGCACTTGTTTTTGTTTACATGGGGGTCACCACTTATCAAGGCCCGAAGGCCACTCAAGGATATGATGTTGAAGTCCACTGTGAATATGTTTCCAGAATATCATTCCTCACCCCAGAAAAGATCAGGTGAAGCAGTGATGTATTTTTCGATGCGAGTAAATATTCTTGGAATATTCTTGGAATATTCTTGAAATATTCTTAGAATATTCTTGGAATACTCTTGGAAACGGTAGCGCATATAAGTAGCGATTGACTCAAGTAAAGCAGTCTTGAAAGCATTTGTCGAACTCTGACAGACAAATATCAATTTGTTTTATCTACCGTGCACTCTCTAGCTGTGCATATTATTGCTCTTGTGTCTCCAGCTCTGCCGCAAGGGTCTGAAATTTGCCAGCGCCAACGTTTTTTTTTTAATACCATGCGATCTATCCACAAGGTCTCTACGATCGACCAGTCGATCCCGGTCGACGAAATGGGCACTCCTGATTTATTTAATCCACGGGGTAGTATGCTTCCGTTCTGTCAACCATGACTGAATAGAAGTCCTAAGTAATTCATAATTATATTTGAGTATCGCCCACACTGGAAACTGAACCATCAACCTCCAGAAGAGAGGGGTTTACAACGGAATTTTATCAAGTACTTTATCCACTGTATTATGGGTCCTTACAGAAAGAGATCGAAGGTTATATCGACCGAAACGTTTTCGAAAATAACACTCAAGATGAGAACAGTCGTCCGGAGAATCCATATAATACGAATAATCAATCGTCGAAAAATCAGAACCGTGTAACGTTACCTACAACACGTTTACACACGGGACCCACACGTTGTAGCTTCAGTCGCAAAGTAGACAAAGAATAGAAAAGAGCTTCCACTCGTTTTCTTTTGTGGTACATCAGTATTTATTTCCTTGTTCTTCCACCACGCGTAACTTCTCGTTACGGCTGTGACGTATCTCATGTGCTCGTCTTCTCGAACGTGCTCTCGAACGCCATCCACGTCTCTAACGTGGTCGTCTTCTTAAATGTGCTCGTTCCTATTTATAGTCTTCTTTTTCCTTCTTATCGTGAAGTCATTTCGCTTACGGCTCGGTATTTGGCTATAGCCGGTCGAGCTATGTTACAATTGTAAAATTTTATAAGCTGGGTTTGAGAATTACTAAGCAATCATTAACGAATCAAATTTTTTGCATAAAACAAATATGAATCGATATAATTGATTTTATGTTTCAACGTTTTTGCGATGAGGAATTACAATTTTATTTATTGGGTTATTTGCACTATTATTCTTATCTTGGGTGTACACAACGTTTCGGCCGATGTAAGCTCCGACCTTTTTCAGGTGCATCTCAGGAATATATACAGAATTTCGAAATGAACCCTTTATTTAATCCAAGGGAGAGGGTATGTCTTCATTCCATTAGCCATTACTGGGTAGAAATGTTAAATAAATATTTTTAATTTTTACTCTTAGCATCGCCCGTAGTGAGTATCGATCAATCAACTTCCGAAAACTATCTTTAAGATCTGATTGTAACTAAGCGCCTTTATCCGTTGCGCAACACCTTGGATTAAGTAAATGATCCAGTTCAAAATTCTGTCCAGATTTGCGACTTCAAGAAAATGCGCCCGAAAAAGCTGGAGGTTAAATCGGTCATAAAAGTTGTTAGAATACTATTAAAGAACACTAGGTCTCTTAGCTAGTTAGAAATGAGTAAAAAGTTGAATTAGAATGAGTGTTTTTATGCCAAATTGATGGGTGAATATGATTAAATATATACTCATTTTTGTAGTAAATACTATTTATCCGTAATTATCCATAACTGAGCATATAACGAATGCCATAATACTTAGTTCGCTGCACTTTATCATAAAAAGGTCCTTACAAAATTTCAGCCAGGTCGGCCCACTAGTTTCCAAGAAAGCGTTTACAATAAATGTGGTATTGTAGTGACTAATGCCTATTAATATATATCAGTCTCAAATTGTGCATCGAACATATACCATAACACTTAGCTTGCTACACCATATCGCAATACAGATCCATTCACAATTTCAGCCAGATCGGCGCAGTAGTTTCCGAAAAAGTGGAACGGACAGACAGACTAAGAGAAATATGATATAGATGATAAGAGTATTTGGCATAATAGGACAAAATTGATTTACATTTGTCTTGAACAATGTGCTATGCCTATACTGCCAGTAATTTACTTGTCCGGCGTCACAAAAAACATTATCATCGCAAACATTAATTAATGAGAAACGAACTACATTCCTTTATAGTCGCTCTTTATCAGTTAAACATCATTAAACCATTTCCTCTCCAAAATATTTCAATACAAATAAAAGAACATGACAGTCTGTTTACGGTTTCAAATTGGCTGTTTTATTTTATAATTAATTTTATATCATAATTAATTTTATATCATAATTAATTTTATTTTATAATTAATTTTATTCTATAATTAATTCATTTCATAATAAATTTTATATCATAATTAATTTTATTTCATATTTTATTTAATTTCATTATTAATTTTATTTTATAATTAATTTATTTCATAATAAATCTTATATCATAATTAATTTTATTTATTAATTAAATTATTTCATAATTCATTTTATTTCATAATTCATTTTATTTCATACTTAATATTATTTTATAATTAATTTTATCTTATCATTAATTTGATTTTATAATTCATATTATTTTATAAATAATTTATTTTATAATTAATTTTATTTCATAATTCATTTTATTTTATAAATAATTTATTTTATAATTAATTTTATTTTATAATTAATTTTATTTCATAATAAATTTTATTTCATAATTAATTTTATTTTTTAATTAATTTTATTTCATAATTAATTTTATTTCATAATTAATTTTATTTCAAAAATAATTTTATTTTATAATTAATTTTCTTTCATAATTAATTTTATTGTATAGTTAGTTTTATTGTATAATTAATTTTATTTCATAATTAATTTTATTCAATAATTGATTTATTTCATAATTAATTTCATTTCATAATTAATTTTATTTCATAATTAATTTTATTTTATAATTAATTTTTTCATAATTAATTTTATTTTATAATTTATTTTATTTCATAATTAATTTTATTTATAATTAATTTATTTCATAATCAATTGTACTCTATAATTAATTTTATTTCATTATTAATATTATTTTATAATTTATTTCATTTCATAATTAATTTATTTCTTAAGTAATTTTATTTCATAATTGATTTTATTTCATAATTAATTTTATTTTATAATTATTATATTTCATAATGAATTTAATTTTATAATAAATTTTATTTTATAATTAATTTTATTGTATAATTATTTTTATTTTATAATTAAAAAAGTCACGCGGAAAGGATTTTTTTTTGATTAAAGATTCTTTTTTAACTTAAAAAATAATGTAAAAAACACTGTGAGTGAATTGACATCTGTTCCTTTATAATTTATATTAAAAAAGTATTCAGAAAAAAATGTCTTTTTGTTGAATTTTCCTTATAAAAAAAAGTCTAAATTTTAAAACTTAATTCAGACGTCTATACAATGGAAATATGTCACAGTCTACTATAAGGATATTGAAGATAAACCGTAATAAAATATATTCCTTGGCCTTTTGGTCAAGAAAAATGCACACACAACATACAGAAATGAATATACAAATTGTACATAGTTAAATTTTACATTGAACGCTGGGGTTATTAGTTAGATTAGGATCCACAGAGTGATTGAGGTATTTTGGTAAATGTTGCCAGTCAAGAGTAAGACCTCAAAGTCTCATCTGTTACATAGTCAAAAAGACCCTGTACCCTCCCCCTCCCAATTTCTTGTAGGGCCTTGTGCCTAATTTTGTTGAATTGAATTTTTTGTACGTTTTTTATGTTCAATTTTTTCTTTCTCAATAAAATATATAAACAAGATCAAAGTGTAGTATCTGTTCTTCAGATGCTGCACTTCATTTTCTTGTTCTCTGTCGGTGGAGGAGAAATCCTTCACGACTGAGACAATTTTTATTTTTGTACCTTTTCTCCACGTTAAAAAACGACCCTGGTGTCTAACTCTGTCCCGTGGGGAGGCATAGTAAATAGGTACAATAACCTGATTAATTAGATAAATACGTTCACAGTTTTAACAAAAAGCCTGCTGTGCATTTTCCACAGATCCCGTTAGTGTTTATTAATATAATAGTATTAAGTGTTACTTACTTTTGTTGCGGTCTATTACGGCCGTCTTCCACTTGGTAGCTCCTTCCAATCAATAAATATTTGTTGTAATAATTCGATACGTCTTTGCCATGTTTTGTTCGGAAATCGTCTTTCTTTCCGTTGCAGTCGCCGCAGATTCCCGTCAAGAGATTGGCAAACTTGCCCGGTACTTTCACTTTCACCATGTGCCTTCCGTCGAATAGAACTTCCAAGCCCCATTCCGTCGACACTTTCACCCAACCGCAATAGTACTGCGCCCAGAATCCAGTTGAATCAATAATTGGTAATGATCGCCTCTCACCGTTTACCTAAAGTAAAAATCATGTAATAAGAGGTTTATGGCATTTGCTTGTTTAGTGTATATAGAAAGGCAATTAAATTTTTTTTTGTTTTACATGGGGATAACCGCTTATCAAGGCCCATAGGCCACTCGAGGATAAGGGTTAATAGGTATATACTAGTCATTGTGATTTTAGCGTAGTAAACATTAGTGGGAATTTTGTAACTTGGATTACTTAGAGGGACGGTTCAATAAG
>NC_136500.1:138657477-138717477 GCF_053919585.1 Euprymna scolopes | reverse complement strand
AACTCCTTTCCTGGTCTTTTGTCACGTATATTCGTTTATTAAAACCAAACATTCCAATCCTATCTCATTAAACATCCTTCTAAACATTTTATTGTTTTATATATTTCTGGATTAATTATTTCTACATTAAATTCCAGTCCTATTTCAAAAATTCTTCCGTTATCAAAACACTTCGTTATTTCCATAAAATTGCCACCAGTTCAAATGTCTGTCACTTACCTCTCTATCCGGGACATCCGACATTGCCCGACCCATAGTATAATATGTATACACTTGTATTCGAATATATATTTTTTTATGAAATTGAGGGATTATCTTTATCTATTATATAAAGGGAAAATGTCTGCATGTTTTTGAGTGTGTTCCTATGTCCGCATGAACCAGGCATCGTTAGATAGAGCGATCTCTCGGACTGATAATTTCAAAAGATTGGGGAAAAAATCGTCAATTATTTCGTGTAGAAATGTCGTTTTGGTTAAAGAGGAGTCAGATAAAAAACCTTGCTGTCGATGCTGTTTGAAAATCGCGCATGCGCGAACGGTCAACGGGTCTTTAAAAGCTAAATTTTCCCCCTGTTAGAGGTTGCGTCCTCGTGGCCCCATCGGCAACGCGTTCGATTACTAACTTAAGTCATGCAAGTTCGCGCCCAACACCAGTCATTTCTTACTTTTTTTTTGCTTACTATTTTATCTGATGGCACTCAAGTCCCGACGTTTTACGACTGGGCAACGCACCCCCCCCCGCCCTGTTGTCACAATTTTTAAAAAATAAAAATATCACATTAAAGCGGATTTTACGACCGGGCAACATCTCCTCTCCTGCTGTCAGAATGTTATTTCTTTTTGACAATCAGGCAAGGCCGGGCGCTCCCGCTAGTTTATAATATAAAAAGATGTTTCTACTGATTTGAAACTTGTTATTGAAAAATGTTCGACAAGAACTGGGTCTAATGAAGTGTTTCATTTTATCCATCTTAAGAAAATAAGAAATATCAAACAATTTATAGCGTACCATGCTGACAATATTGTCCGATGAAAGCAACTTTGCAGATACATTTCCATTTCCGCCCGATGTGCGTACACGTACCACCATTTTGACATCCTTTCAAAAGGCACGAATCTAGGAAATAAAGAATAGATTTAATCATGTTTCAACTATATTAATACGAGTTGAAATCAGGTATTGAACAAGTGATTTGTTGGTTGGTTGTTTTTGTTTTACGGTAAATCAACCCTTTTTAGGTTATTTAATGCCGAATCCAGTGATTTTGAAGAAAAAATTTTAATAGAATATATATATATATATATATATATAAATATATATATATATATATATATATATATATATATATATATATATATATATATATATATATTAAAAGTCAGTTTCTATTTAACCCATAGTTGGAACCCTAACGGGTACTACCACTCCGGGTCAGAGTAGACCTGGAAGCAATGGCAATTAAGGGGTGGCTTTATACTCCCCAAAGCCCGCAAGCTGGGGCCTCACCATCGGATATAGTTTAAGGTCATAGCCAGGACCATTGAATAAGTGAAGCATGCATAGCCCCCGTGACTACACAGTGAACGAGGCATAAAAAAAGGACTAAGTTCAGCATTGCTCCCCCCCACCCCATTTAGCCCCCAAATTTCTCAGGGGAAATCCTGGTGAAAATGAACAAACGGTGCAGTTTTAGGCTTTAACATATGTAAATTTGAGTTCTGCACCATGCAGAAAAAAGATATGACTAAGCCCATCGTTTCACCCCCTATTTAGCCCCCAAAAGTCCCAAGGCCTAATAGACATACACAGAAATGCTGAACAAATCTGGTAAAATATTCCCCCAAAATGGACTGTTTTTATTAGCCCTCAAAGACCTAATGCGAAATATAGACAAACAAAATTATATAGAAATCAGCAACTTTTCAGAAAGTTTTATAAACATCCAAGGCATCGATTTTAGCCATTTTAACCCGAAAGGCACCCCTCGAGTGGCAACCGGAGTTTTCTCGAAAAATCCGTTCTGTTACATTTTTTTATTCATATCATGTTTAATGTTTGTGTAAAATTAAAAAAAATATTCCAAGGCGTAGTTATTGAGAAAAGTGCGGACAAACGAACGGACGAACGGACGAACGGACAAGGGTGAATTTACAGGTCCATCCTCCTTTTATCGGGGGGACCAAAAAATATATTATTTATTTTAAGGCAATTTCTCATTTAAAATTTGATTATAAAAAATTGATTACGTTAAATCTGCCCTTAGTTAAATTTGCTTTTGTTGACCTCTTCAAAACGGGTGCAAATAACTATTAAAGTAAAAGTTTATTTATGTCCTCTCCGTAGTTTTATATGGCCTTGATTGTATCACGTGGACTAAATAACTAGCCAATCGCATTGAGGTATTTTAAAATCACGTAATGCGTTTCATTACGAGACATCGCCTGATCGCACCCCCCTAAAAAAAAAACAAAAAAACAAAATATCCACCCCTAACCCGACAAACTACTCCCCTATCCCCTCTATTTGATAAAATCAAAAGTAAAAACCTTAAACTTTTTGACCATGTCAAACGATCAACTACTTGTTCGTCAAAGTTATGCTTTTAGGGTATGTAAGATTGCAAAACAAGGAAAGTAAAGCCAAGAGAAGGTGTAGAGAAAATGTTTTTGATTGGACATCTCTCAACAGTCGAGAGTCCATCAACCAACTTTCATTGGATCAGAAGAAATAGGAAAAATAAGTCACGTGGTTCGCAACCGGACCAAACAGAAGATACGACTCAGGATAATAATAATCTCTCCAAACTTGATTCGCTAATGCACATATAAACAAATTCTGACTTCGGCGTAGTATCTGTTTGACATTTCGAAGGCTGCGAATCATTTATTTGTTTTCGTCACCTTATTTATGTTTATTATTTCAGAGGGAAGATGAGTTCATTTACTGTCGCATGAGAATGCTTCCGAGACCGACAAGGCTATTTTTCCGAATCAAAAAATATAAATCTCATTAACAATGTTTATCATTGTAATTTCATCTGCCTTAACAGCAGCCAACGCGGTTTAGAGTTAATAAGCGCCCAAGTCGTTAAGACGCACGAGTTTCAATCCCAGCTTTGAGAATTTGCTTGTCTAGCCGCACTGCAGAGTTCTGATACAGCGAAACAGTCTGCTTGTGGATGACTATATATATATGTGAGTTATGCTAACACACGCACACACACACACAAACACACATAAACACACACACACACACACACACACATATATATATAATAAATTAATGACAAAAATTTATATCCCAAATTTCAAGTAGTTGACCATCTTACAATTTATTCCTGTACGTATGTTTGACATGTACAATTCTTTTTCATAGCACGAAATCATTCATTTAATTGTTATAGCAATCAATGAATTTATTCAGCCCTTAACTCCCCAGAAGCACCTATCAATTCATTAAAAGAAAAAAAAAAATGGATATGGGTATGATTAAAAATAAAAAAAATGGGAGAGAAGTTGCAATTACCTTTTATTTTATTGCGTCATTTTTTTTTTTTTTTTTGCGCGACGAAACGGGTGCTGTCAAAAATTGTGCATGTCAACAGACGTAAAGAAGTATATTGTAAGATGGTCAACATCATGAAATTTGGAATGTAAACTTTCGTTGTTTGTTTGTTATATGCTCTGTAATTACACTGAGCTTCATAAATTAAAGGATTTGTATAAATAAAGGTGAAATATAATTGATAAAATACATATTGCCACAAAAATATCTATATAGTCATTCATATGAAGTACTGTTTCGCTGCATCAAAGCACTTCAGTCCGACTATACTAGGAATTGCCTAAACCGAGGATGGAAACTCGATCGCCCAGGCGACAGTCAGCGCTTCTCACCGTTACGCTATTTGGCTGCTGCTGAGATAGAGATGCGAAATTACAATATTAAACATTGTACAAACGACCTAAGCTCCATTTGTTTATATATACATATGATGATTGCAACGTCTTGTCAGACGAGTGCCACTCCCTCAGACACTTAAAGTCTATGAGCCCCAAAATGACTTCTATCGCCACAGGACCATTTTTATAGACAAATCCCTGAAGAAGTATCTATACACAGATGATGTTACAGAGTCTTAGCTTTGTACGACAGCTAAGTCTCTCTCTCGGTTCAAAATGTTGAGATCCAGCAACAAACAAGAGCAAGATAGCCAGCAACAAGTTAAACTGCAGACCAGCTTAATGCAGGTACTGGTCTCCCGCTTTATGATTTTTTAAATCAGAGATTTGCTTCTCCTAGAAAGGTAGCCTTCACCATGGCTTACAGGAGCCCTCTCCACCCCAACACACACATACATACATAAATACATACATACATACATACATACATACATACATACATACACGGTGCTAGTTGGCAGCTGACCCCGAAAAAGGGTTCATTGGCCCTTTGGAAACTCTTGTTTTTAATCCTTCAGGGAGACTAGCCACCCTCCTCAACAAACAAGTTTGGTGGGGGAACCAGTTTAGTCGCCAGTGACCCGACCATGAGGCAGGTAGTAGTGGGTTACATGGTACCAGTAGCATATGGCATGACCTGATATACATACATGCATACATATTTAGGAATTAAATTTTATGATTTGAAAAGGTTAAATTTCAAATATAGAATTTTTATCAAATGCAAAACAAAAAAATGCAGTTTAAACTCTATTCTTTGTTTTGCATATGATAAAAATTCTATATTTGAAATTTAACTTTTTCAAATCATAAAATTTTAATACATAACTTATGATTTATTTTCTCTATCTGTTGTTGATATATGAAATAGTATTCCGACAAAATAAAGAAATAAAAAGAAAAATACATGTAATAGCTCGGTTTGTTCCTTTTATTTTCTCTCTCTCTCTCTCTCTCTCTCTCTCTCTCTCTCTCTCTCTATATATATATATATATATATATATATATATATATATATATATATATATATATATATATATATATATGAGAAGAAAAGTATTTCCTCGAAACTCTGCGGATTAAGGCATATCCACTTATTTGGTGTTTCCTTTTCAAATTAAATGTGTTTCTAACTCTTTTTCAAAGTGTTTTTTAACATGTTTTATTAACTATTTGCTCTTACTAGCAAAAGTACCCGTCGTTGACTGGGTTCAAAAACAGCTTACAAAAAATGGACTCTGATTTATTAAAGTATGATAGGTTATGAAAAGGAAGGGTTGTAAAGAGATAGCTTCGAATTTGGAGGTATCAAAACCAAAGCAAAATATGATGAAAGTAAAAATAAAATAGATAAACGCCATAATTTGTTATACCATACCTGTTCACACTGAAACACTTATCTGTGGATCTATATTTAAAAACCTTGTTAAACTTTGAAATATTTCCATTCTATGGAGGTCAGGCACGAACGAACACCCCATAATTTTATTATACCATATTTCTTCAAACTGAAACATAATTATCAAACTATATTTATGTAGAGATAGATATGAAAAGTCTTTATCAAAGTTTGTGCCTATTTCCATTCTACGGAGGCCAGGCGCGAACGTAGACCCCACAATTTAATCACACCATCCCTATTTAAGTTAAAATACTTATCAAAATATTATTATGTACATCTATATCAAAAACACTTGTAAACGTTTTTTTTTTCATTTTTAAATTTTTTTATTTCCATACTTTGTGAACCAGGCGCGAACGTAGACCCCACAATTTTAATGAACCACCGTTCTGCCAGATCAAACATACCCATTCCTGTGTCTCGATACATCTTCTATCATTATATGTAATCAGTTTTCTATAATAGTCAACCATATACGAGCCTATTCGTGACCACACACACACACAGACACACACACTCACATACACACACATTCAGCTTTATATTATAGATATATATGAAACAAAGTATTTTAATCATTTTAAAATACAAAGTAGGTTGTTATACAGAGAAGTAGTTGAATCAAATTCCTGAACAGTTTTGTATCGCTTTTATGTCTTCTTGTAAAAATGAATAAATAAAATACTTATACCACTTTTAATCAACATATATATGATTTTTAGAAAATACCTAACATTTTAGCCTTAAGCTGAAGGAGTCTTAAAAATTTGCTGGAATTCAAGGAGTCTTGCTTAATTATGGAAATGGAATAGAAACGGCACTAACTCTATATGGATTTTACCGGCTCCCTTCCAAGGAAGAAGTCCCATGGGAGTATGAAATTCACAAACGGTCCCCAGTCACATGTATATCCACGATAGATGACGACGTTAGGTTTTTGACAACACCTGGAATTCCCGAATTGGTCACCCATCCAGTACTGACCAGTGTCAAACTTGCTTAACTTTGGTGATTTAACGAGAACCGGTGTGTCAACGTGATTATTAGTTACTAATAAGTATGGATAAAATTTTATACAAATCTGATGTATTTAAAATTGCAAATAAAAATAAAATATATGCGCCGTAAATCTCTTTAAACAAACGGAAATTGAGGGAATATTTAGATTCAACTGTTGTTTAAACATTTTGTTGAATTTTCACAGAAAACCGTCGGGAATTTTCACGAAGACTCCGCACAAAACTAAATTAAAGTAAATATATCCTGCATTGGGCTCTTTATGTATTACAGCTGTGTTCCAAAAGTCATAGGTCCTGGATATGACCTTAAACTATATCCGATGGTGAGGCCCCAGCTTGTGGGCTTTGGGGAGTGTAAAGCCACCCCTTAATTGCCATTGCTCCCAGGTCCACTCTGATCCGGAGTGGTAGTACCTGTTAGGGTCCCAACTATGGGTTAAATAGAAACCGACTTAAAAAACAAAAAACAAAAAAAACAAAAACAAATATGTTTCATTAAAAATTTTTTTTCTTTAAAATCACTGGATTCGACATTAAATAACCTGAAAAAAGGTTGATATGCCGTAAAACAAAAACAACCAACCAACCAACCAAAAATCATAATGATCTGTTAATTAGTTTAGGCGTGAATAATACACATGCAAATATGGTAAGTTCTTTCAGTCTTGACAGACTATGGATACTTATGGGTTAAAAAGAAACCGACTTGAAAAAAAAACAAAAAAAAACAAGCAAATATATTCTATTAAAATTTTTTTTTTCTTCAAAATTGCTGGATTCGGTACTAAATAACCTGAAAAAGGTTGATATGCCACAAAATAAAAACAACCAACCAAAAGTCATAATGATCTGTTAATTAGTTTAGGCGTGAATGCTACACATGCAAATATGGTAAGTTCCTTCAGTCTTGACAGACTATGGATACTTACTTAAAGGGTGCCTGCGCGTGAAATCTTTGTGGCAAGAGTTGCGCAATCACCAACCACACCTCTCCTGAGTTGACATCGTTAAATACCAGTGGCAAGTAGATGGAAACAATGCCGAGATAAGCGGAAAGCACATACAGCGCCTAGAATTCCCAAATAGTCACCCATCTGGTTCTATTCAGGTTCAATGTTGCTTAACTTCGGTGATCTGACAAGAACCTGCGTGTCAACGTGAATATGCCGCATTTACAAATATGTAAGCATATAAACCTACATAACAGTATAAATAATGCCGCGATCACAGTGTAGTATCTGTTCTGATGCTACATAGTGTAGTATCTGTTCTGATGCTACACCTCACCTTTTCTGTCCTGGGTCAGAAGAGGAGAAATCCTTCATGACTGAGATAATTTTTATTTTTGTTCCCATCCAGAGTGCCCCTTTGTGGGGAGCTGGATTTTCCCCACATTAAAAAGCCTCGCTTGTCCTCGTGAGGAGGTAAGCAAATAGGAACAGGATAGATAATGAGAATGTTTTTGTTGCAAATAAAAAATACCTTTATGAATACATTTTCCGCTGATCAAATGGAATCCTCTCTTGCAGACGCAGACACGTTTCTCGTTGACAATCGTGCATCTGCCGTTCGGTTGGCAGGGGTTTAACCTTTCTGTGATCAGCTGACCTCCCAGTTTGCAAATAGTTTTCGTTTTACATTTCTCGTCTATGAACTCTTCGTTAACCTGTTAGAAAATAACAAAACAAGACGAATTATATATCATTTTTTATTAGAATCCTTGGAGACGAGTAATTTGGGCATTTATTTACTAGCATTTCAGCCCGGCGTTGCCCGGGTGTTTGGAAGTGCATGTTGAGCAAAAAAAAAAAAAAATAAAAAAAATAAAATAAAATAAATAAATAAATAAAGCGGTCAATTTTTTTAAAATTTGACCCCTATTATAACATTTATTGTTTTGGGCTCAAATCAAGTTATAAAGTTAGATTCAGTAATTGTCTGTACTTTTGAGATGAGGTGTTTTCATTGATTGAGATTGTCGGACTGATTTCCACATCTTGGTTGTTATAGTCACAACGTTTCGGCTGTTTTGCCCTCCGGCCTTCATCAGGTGTTTTGTATTGAACTGGGGAACCGTTTGTTAGGAGTCTCGAACCCAACCCTTTATTATTATTACGGGGGTACCGTGTTCGGACTCCAGCTAGGCTCTGGGACATAGTTGCTGATTCTCTGTTTTGAATGTTACTTTTCACTGCCTTCGTTCAGGATTGAACTCAGCACCTTTGGGTAACTGTAAACTTTGATACAACGACTCAACGGGGCTAAATTACACACATACGTATACCAGAACAATTGCTCTTTATACAGGGTGTTCCAAAAGTTTTAGGCCCATTTCAAGTCCTTATATTTGTTTAATTATGAATGGTAGTAAGATGAAAGTGGTGCCATTTTAAAGCTAAATGCATTAATTTTTTTGTGAGACTTGATTTTTAAAATTCTTTTTCTGATCCAGTAATAGCGTTCACTCAACCAGAAAAGGCGTTTTGTGTGCTTGAATTTGCAAAAACTGGATCATAAACACTTGTTCAACATGCATTTCACAAAAAAATATCTCACACCTTGTGATTTATTTTTGTGGGTATTTGTGAAAGGACTAGTCTATGTGCCTCCCATTCCAAGAGACGTGGATGAGCTGAAGGCCCGAATAACAGAAGTTGTTTCAACCATTGACAATGCAATGTTGGGACGTGCTTGGCAAGATTTGGACTCTCGGCTTGACGTGTGTCGTGTGACCAATGAAACATACATTGGACATGTTTGAATATTAATAAGAAAAATTTGAGATTATAAGCTTTCTGTATATACCAGATGCGTTTTTATATTCTTAATAGTTCTCAAGATATTCAATGTTAACACTTTTGGAACATCCTGTATGATACTGGTCTAGTGATTTTGAGATTATATTGTCTTTTATTGTTTTGAGAAAACATGTTTTTAAGTGATGAGTGAAAAAGAATAAAACCCAGGAAGCCCCCAGAGCACTAATGTAAGCACTAATTAAAATTAAGGAGGCCTTACTAAAAGCACTGCAAAAACCAAGTTCCTACTCTCTCCTCCTTGTAATGAAAATATTTTTTAAGTAAGGCTTGAAAAAAAAAACAACAAATCGTTAGAATCCACAGGAGCACTACTAAAAGCAGTAAATATGGTTATAAATACGATTATAGCTATATATTGTATATTTATATTTAAATTATTTTTTTAAAACTCAACAGGGCTAAATTACATTTCTTTGTAAGGAAAACACGTTAAAATAATTTAAAACAAAAAATATTGTTGAACTTGTGTAGACTTTGAATAGCAGCAGTGGCTTTTAATATTAGACTCAAGACAGAATTGACATGAAATCGATAAGCAGACGAATTTTGTTAAACCGGAGAGTCAAAAAGCAGATGGATGGTTTAAACGCCCAAGCAAGCTGATCTTAGTTTTATAATGATATAGATAATATTGCATGATAACATTATGAAGCAATGTAATAAAAACTATAAAGTTAGACAAAGAATTGTTGGGGTCGAAACATCTATCCTACTGTTAATAGCCATCACGCTAACCACATCTTTATGAGGCGAAGCAATCGAAAAGTGTTGTAAATTTTGGCTTTCGGGCTGGGATCAAAGTGTAGTATCTGTTCTGCAGATGCTGCACTTAAGATAATTTGTACCAGTTAATGGAGGGGAAACCCTCTATACTGGGAGAATTATTGTTTTTGGTAACCAGAGTGCTCCCTTTTTGCCTACTTTTAGGGGAGCTGGTTTTTACTCCACATTAAAAACGGCCTTGTGCCTAATTTGCTTTGGTGGGGAAGCAAATAAATGCTTTTATGTGTCAGGACATGCCATGCCAATCGACGCGTGATAAGTTGTAATTTAGTTGAATTTTGAACGCTTAGCACTTATTATACATGCTAAAGATCCATAAAAATAGATCCACAAAAGGTGCAATCATTTGAGCCGGAGGAGAAAAATTGCAAAAATTGATACATACATACATACATACATACATACAGACAGACAGACAGACATAGTGAGTTTTATAAATGAGATTTATATTACTTTTTAGTCGACATGATTTATATAGGTTTGTCAATTTACTAGCATGTCGCCCGGCGTTGGCCGGTCGAGAAATACGCATAAATATATTTTAATTCATCCAGAACTTTAGACATGTGCATGCGAGTATTATGTTTTTCTAAACAGTTCACGTCCTGTAAGTAAAAAAAAAACAAAAAAAAAACAACTCGAACTGAGACCGAAACTATTACCTAAAGACAGTGAGTCAAGTACGATAACCATTAGGCTAGCTTGACACGTTCTTTAGTAAGTGTTTTAAAACCTACTTATTCTTAACACAAGGAATCTATCATGTGAACGGTTCACGCATGCGCATTCGTGAAATAGTTCACAAACAAATAAAAATCCGATGACACCCACGTACCAATTTTTTCAATTTTAATCTCTTTAACAGACATTTTTCCGGATAAAAACTAAATAAAAAGTTTTCTACATGTCTGAATAGCCTATATACCAAATTTCCAGTTTGTAGATAAAAATTCGTTGAGTATATAGATTGAGAGCTCTCACACACACAGATTCTCACATTTATAGATAGACTAGCCTGGTTGCCCGGGTGTTTGGAGGTGAGTGTTGAGAAAATAAAATAAAATAAAATAAATAAATAAAAAAAAAATAAAAATAAATAAAAATAATAAAAAAGTTGTAGGAAGGCAGGCTCGAACCCGTACTGCGAAGGAGGAAAAGAACGTGAAAAACAAAACAAAACAAAAACCGTTGCTAGGCTAGTCAATCGACAAGAGGGGGATGACTTTCGAAAATATTGGCGAAAAAAGCGACCCCTCCCTGTAGAAAAGTGCCCAGTTAATTAATGATTCTAGCCAATTTTTCGATACTTGTTGTTCGAAGGGTCGATCTTCCAAACCAGACCGATTTCGTGAAGATCTCGTGAAAATCTGTACGCATACATACATACATACATACATACATACATAGATAGTGATGATGGCAACGTCTTGTCAGACGAGTGCCACTCCCTCAGACATATAAAATCCATGAGCCCAAATGCCTGAGGGAGCATCTATACAAATATGATGTTACAGAGTATTAGCTTTGTACGACAGCTAAGTCTCTCTCTCGGTTCAAAATGTTGAGATCCAGCAACAAGCAAGAGCAAGATAGCCAGCAACAAATTAAACTGCAGACCAGCTTAATGCGGGTACTGGTCTCCCGCTTTATGGTTTTTTAAATCAGAGATTTGCTTCTCCTGGAAAGGTTGCCTTCACCACGGCTTACGGGAGCCCTCTCCACCCCAATACACATATACACACACACAAATATACACGCTGCTAGTTGGCCGTTGACCCAGAAAAAGAGTTCATACATACATACATACATACATACATACATACATAATACATACATACATACATGCATACATACATACATACATACATACATACATACATACGTACGTACATACATTTAAACAAACAGGTGGAATTTATTTTATAGATAATATAGATACTGATGCGTACATAAATAATAAAAATCATGATTAAATACCCAAAACAAATGAATTGTGACTCACTTTCATGTAGTATCCGTTATGCATGCATCCACATTCGGATTTCCTAACACATTCTTTACCGCTCAGTAAATAACCAGCTTTGCATACACAACCTTCTGAGAATCCCTCGCATGTCGGATTTCGGTCAGCGCAAGACGGCTGGCAAATTGGAACTTTAAAACGATACATCTGTCTTTTAGGGCAGACCTTTGCTGTAAAGAGACAAGAACTGTATTAATTTCTCGATAAACAAGGGTTTACAATAATATTAAACGTTTCCAAAGTTTTCTAAAATAATATCTATATATTAATACCGTAGAAACTTAAATGTACATACGTACGTACGTACGTGTTTCATGGTTTCTAGATTATAAATTATTCAATCGGGAGATCCTATTTATTAAATTAGTATATAGAGACGCTAATTTAATGTTCGTAATATGTTATCACTAGGGCTATGACAACAGCATATTCTTTTCATTGTTTTGACTCTCGAGTATATATCCGACACAGACACAATAAATCAATCGAGAACCACACCACTCTACATAAAAACATATAAGATATAAATGGATATATAACTGAGAATCAAAACAAGGAAAAGAATATGCTGTTGTCATAGTCTTAGTTTATCACCTTCTATTCTCCTTTTAAATAAATAGCATCTCCCGATCACCGAAGACGCAATGTAAAAAAAAAAAAAAAAAAAAAAAAAAATTAATAAAAATAATGATGTTGCTTTTGGGCCGAACGTCAAACTAAAATATACTTTTGGGTCTTCTGGTTATTATTCAAGGATAGTATCTGTTCTTCCTAAATATGGAATAATAATATCGTGGGGTTTCTGTTCGCGCCGAGTGTCTATACGATGGAAATATGTCACAGACTCCTATAAGGATATTGGAGATATACCGTAATAACCAGAGATATTCTGACACTACACTAGGTGTATCAGAAATTTCGTGAAAAATAGTGAATAATTCCACCCCTTCTTTCCAAGCTTATAACTCCTCGAAAAATGTAATTCAAGCCCTAATTTTTTTTTCAATTAAAAGGAGCAAGGACCAAGGTTTCACAAAACAAAAACAAAAAAAAACAAAAAACAAAAAAACAACGTGTTTTTTTTACAGGTAAATTTCTAAAAAACACTACTTTTTGTTTTAAATTTGAATATATTTATTGATCTTTTCTCTTCAATTTGTGATATATAACACTTTGGTGAGTAAATTAATTATTTACTTTTTAATAGATATTTCAAAATGGGAGGCGTGAATTATTCGACCCCCTGTCTTTCCAAGCTTATAACTCCTCGAAAAATGTAATTCAAGCCCTAATTTCTTTTTTCAATTAAAGGAGCAAGGACCAAGGTTTCATTAAAAAAAAAAGAAAAAAAAAAAAAGAAAAAGTGGTTTAAAAAAAAAAGGTTTTAAACTTCGAACTTTACAGGTAAATTTCTAAAAGAAAAAAAACACTACTTTTTTTTGTTTTAAATTTGAATATATTATTTATTGACCTTTTCTCTTCAATTTGTGATATATAACTTTGGTGAGTAAATTAATTTACTTTTTAATAGACACTTGAAAAGGGGGGCGTGAATTTAAAAAGAAACGTTTGTCTAAAATATTATATTCGCTATATTGGAAAGAACATAAAATTTCACATTGACCCTGAAAATATCGTAAAAATAGAATCAATAGAAAAATTTTGATAGATTTTTAAAGTTTAAAAATTGAAAAATATTGAGTTCGTAAAACTCATTACAGTTTTAAAAAAAAATTAAAAAAATATTTCTATTACTTTATTTTTCAAGTTTATTTTGGAAGTATAATCCATAAAGAAAATAAACAACCTACTTTTAAAAGAGAAATTACGATTTTTTTTATATTTTATTCGCAGCTTCGTGTTAGGGGTGTCAAAAATTCCTACAAAAATTCTGATACACCTAACACTACACCAACCAGATTATTAGATAAATACATTTATAGTTTAAAAAAGGGCTACAATAATATCGCGAGGTTTCCTTTCATGCTGAACTTCCACAGAATGCCCAACAGCAATATATTATATATGAAAAATGCTGATTGCAGCTGTGGAATTTCCGCAGGCCCCGCTAGTATATTAATAGTAATCTTATTCCAACGTTAGCATGGCCGTTATTACTCCATATTTGTTAATCATGGCGCAATTAATGTTTTGTGATGCAACAGTAAGTAAATACCGCTAAAGTTTTAGTTTTATGAAGTATGTCATAGTTCGCTTAAAACATTGTTCATCGGATAAGAGGCGTGTTTGAAGGCTTGTCAATGTAGGAATCATTAAAAAAACAAAAACAAAAAAAATGTGAACAACCGGTTCCCAAGACTTAAAACAAAATTGCATTGTAAGATACAAGCAGATGAATTACCTCCCTTGGACGAGGATACAGAATTATTTCCCTTAGATTAGAAAACTTGGACAAATTACTTCCCTTAGATTAGAAAATTTGTTAAAAAGAAGATAGCAGAATTATCTCTCCTGAACAACTAACGTATTTAATTGATTGGAATTATTATTGAAACGAGTTATTTGTTAATAGAAATTATTTTATCCATTTATTCATTGCGGACTATTATTCTCATCTTTTAGTTGTTGTTTCACGACGTTTCGGCCATTTATTCCTCTGACCTTATTCAGGTGGTTAACCGCGACGGGATAGAAACGCCGAATCTCCTAACTGTATCCTCAGCAATTACTGCCTTCCATAGTTGTTGTCGTCTCACCACGTTTTGGACAACTAAGCCTCTGACCGGCTTTGGGTAGGATTGAAACCGCTATCTTTAGACAATGCTTACCTGGAATCGTAGATATTCAACATCTCTATCCACTGCGCCAGAGGCTTAGTTGGACAAAATGTGGTCAGACGACAACAACTATGGAAGGCAGTAATTGTTGAGGATGCAGTTAGGAGATTTGGCGTTTCTATCCCACGGCGGTTAACCACCTGAAGAAGGCCAGAGGAATAGTTGGCCGAAACGTCGTGGAACAACAACTATAAAGACGAGTATAATAGTCTGCAATAAATACATGGCTAAAAAATACACCTCACGTAATTTAAAACTTAAAATAACCTTCAAATACAAAATTAAATTCAACGACCAATTTTAAATTAAACCAGTAGTGACAGCATAAAGAGTGGACTTATATCTTCTGCTTCTTGAAAATGGATGTTGCATCCGAAAATATGTGAGCAATTTACCATATACATTGATTGAGATTGTCGGACTGACTTCCTCATCTTGATTGTTATCGTCACGTCTATCAGAGAGAGAAAACCTTGAATAACAACATAGGTTTAACATTAAAAAAAACCAACAAAGAATTGTCCTAGTGACATATGGCCGAGTGGTCCTAGACGTTGTATCAAAGTTTAAAGTTACCCAAAGGTGCTAAGTTCAATCCTGAACGAAGGCAGTAAAAAGTAACATTCAAAACAGAGAATCAGCAACTATGTCCCAGAGCCTAGCTGGAGTTCGAACACGGTACCCCCTGTAATGATAATAAAGGGTTGGGTTCGAGACTCCTAAGTTCGATACAAAACACCTGATGAAGGGAAAAACGGCCGAAACGTTGTGACAATACCACCCAAGATGTGGAAGTCAGTCCTACAATCTCAATCAATGAAAACACCTCATCTCAAAAATATAGACAATTACTATTACCATATACAGTCAGGTATAATAAATGAATATTTATATTTATTCATCTATTTACAACGACTGAATAATCCCTGCATTAACAAGCTTACAAACACACCTTTTATGCTTTATTTTTGTTTTAGTCTTTATCGATATAGAGCATAATCACGTTGACACACTGGTTCTTGTTAGATCACCAAAATTAAGCAACGGTAACCTTGTTCAGTACTAAATGAGTGACCATTTGGGAATCCCAGATGCTGTATGTGCGTTCCGCGTATCACGCCACTGTGTCCAGTTGCCTAGCACTTCTCTTTGCTACTACACTCAAGCAGTACCAATTCAGGAGAGGTTTGGTTACAGATTGCGCAACCCTTACCTCGCAGTTACTTTTTCAGGAGTTATCTATTCTCTTTCGAGTCTGAACTTTTAAAAATCATCGGTATCAAATTTTATCGAAGGTCACAAAAAGGTGAAGGTCACTTATTTGTCGATAATTTTGGTTATGTTCATTGTAGAGTTCATCAGAGCACATTCCATGAAATTACTTGTAAAACGGGGAGAGGGATGCAACATCGCGGCGATGGGACCATGGTTGGAGCTTGACTGATAGTCCGAGACCTATTAGGTTTGAGACTTTTTTTGAACCCTGTGGGGCTAAAATTAGAAACATTTAGTAGCTAAAAAGGCTGACTTTACTAACCTGCTGAATTTTAAATGTAATGTGAAACAATATTGTGTTACTCAACATTCTCAGTTCTTTGTTAGATATAATTCCAAATAATAGACTCTTGCGTCCATAAAGCTTTGTTTGGGGTGTAAAAAAGTAAAAAAAAAAAACAAAAACAAAACAAGTTAAGCATGCATGGTTCCCCATGAGTGCACAGTGAACAATGCATAAAAAATTGACTAAGTACAGCATTTGCCCCCCGCCCCCCCCCATTTAGCCTCAAAAGTCCCCAAATCCTGATGAAAATAAACAAACGGTGCAGTTTTAGACCTTACCATATGCAAATTTTAGTTATGCACCGTACGAAAAAAAAAAGAAAAAAAAAAGAAAAAAAAAGAAATGACTAAGTCCATCATTGCCACCCCCCACCTCCAATTAGCCCCCAAAGTCCCCAAAGCATTAGCATATTTTAATTTGAATTCAACACCATACAAAACTGCTAAATAGACGTACACAGAAAATTTTGGACAAATATTGTAAAATAATCTTCAAAATGGAGTGTTTTTATTAACCCTGAAAGATCCCCTGGGGCACATTCAAAAGTTACGGTGAAGTATAGACAAACAAAATTATATAGGAATCAGTTAGTTACAACTTTTCAGAAAGTTTTATAAAAATCCAAGGCATCAATTTTTTTTTAATAAGCACAAAAAGTGTCAATGTTAGCCATTTCAATCTGAAAGGCACCTCTAGGGAGCCAACCAGAGTTTTCCTGGAAAATACGCTCTGTTACTTTTTTTACTCATATCATGTTTAATGTTTGTGCAGAATATCAAAAAATTCCAAGGCATAGTTATTGAGAAAAGTGCGGACAGACAAACGGACGAACGGACAAGGGTGAATTTACAGGTCTATGCTCCTTTTGTTGGCGGACCAAAAAACAGTAAAAATAAAAGAATACACTCAATATTGAAAAATACAGCGAAACTAATTGAACGCAAAAGGATTTCTTACTGCATTTGGCAACATCCCTCCAGTCGATACTGAATCCAGCCCGAGAACATTCCGCAGCAAATCCTTCGATGGCAGAACACAGAACTGTTTCGAATAGTTTGATATTTTCCCGATAAACACAAGCATCAATACGGCACGATTTCACATAATCTTCTACCCTTCGTATTCCAAGTGTTCTGATGCATTCATGGAAAATTGTATGCTGGATCACATCGCATCGCATCGTGTGGTGAGGTTTGCAGTCAACCTTCACATCAGGTACATCACATCTGTTGTTGGGGAAAAATATATTTTAAAATAATGTTGATCCGCAAAAAAAAAAAAATAAATAAATAATAAAAAAAAAATAATTCGCAGTGTTGTACAGTAGAACCCCGGGGATACGGTGACCGTAGGATATCTTATCTTTTTTCAGGTTATGAATGTTTTTCCGGCTCATCGTTACGGTATTTTCCCCGCCTTACGATGTTATTTATAATGTTATTTGATTATATACATGTGTATTATATACTGTGCTGTATTTTGTTGCTAATTTTTAATGCCGTATCCCGGGGTTCTACAATATTGTTAAATCTGGGGCAACGCTGGAAGGTCTACTAGTTGCTCATTATTATTAGGTCTCGTCTAAATGGAATGTCAGGTAAAACAGGTATTTTAGAATGAAATATTTATTTACAACTAGCAGGCATACCCAGCGTTGCCTGGGTCCACATGAAGTCCCGCATGGACACACCGGCTATACTAAGGATATTGAGCACCTTTTCATTACTATATGACAACTCTATCGTGGGCAACATCGAAAACCTAACAACAATTTCAAAAATAACAGATACTGTAATTCTACTTAAAAATAGATTAAAAAAACCCGAAAATGTAATCGCCCCCCCCCAAAAAAAAAGAAGAATTTGATAACCTTTCACCAGATATAAAGAAGCTATTCTCAGGATATTGAGTATTTTTTGTACTTTATACCAGTTTAAGCGAATTTCTTCAATACTGCCTCAGTCTAGAAAGATTTCTGTATGAATCTTTTGTTTTTCAACTTGCGCATGCCCTCCCCCCTCAAAAGCCAAAGTAATCGAAAGAAAAACATTCACCAATCGTACTTTATATATATATATATATATACTAGCAGTTCAGCCCGGCTTTGCTTGGGCCCTATGTACTGTTCATTACTTAATGCGCATGTGTCTATATATCTCTTCTTCTCTTCTCTATCTATCTTCTATTTCTTCTCTTCTCTTCTCTATCTATCTTCTTCTATTCTATCTTCTTCTATTCTATCTTCTATCTATTCTTCTATATAAATAAAATGAACTCATTTTTTCTCGTCTGATTTTGACAATAGGATTAAAAATCAAGATATTTCATGCAAATATAATATGCACAAACGGCAGAACAATATCTGAGGTGTGTTTTACGCTTATTATTTCTCAAATTCCTCGATAATCTTAGATTTCTATACTTTTTCTGCTGAGAAGTCACGGCCAAAATCGGTTAAGATCAATGGAAGTGGTAAAATATTTTCTCTCTAATAAATTCCTCCTCCCCCTGCCACCACTTAACACCGTTTGGGGATCGTTCACAAGGCACAGTTGAGAAGAGAACACCGGTTTGGCTTCGTAGTTCTTTCATGTGAAGTTATTTAAAATCACGAAACTAAGCTGCAGTGCTCTGTGGCGTAGTGGTTAGCGTGCTGGACAATTCACATTATATTTTCACGTTCGCGCCGACTTACCGTAGTCGTTTTTTTTTTCCTAAACAACTGGAATGGACTTTTCTTGGTGGCCGAACTGTTAACGTTGCAGATGTTTTTTTTTGTTTTTTTTCACACTTTATTTTCCTACTTTTACGCATGACTCCGGGTTTGATCCTTCCTACTTACCTACCATAACATTTTTTAAAACTCCCCCCCCGTCCCGGAAACAAACACTCGGGTAACGCCGGGTACCCCCGCTAGTATATATATATAGTAACATTTTAGCTCATGTCCAGGTAACCTACATTTTCAAGTGTTTGGACCTAAAATTGGCGAAAGAGTTTGGTAGATCCTGCAAAGGTCAACCCATACAACTTTGTCCTCTTGGCAGTCATTACCTACTTTAATGGAAAAATTAAAGTTTATTTCTAAAGTAATAAGTCAGTACTTTAATGAAAAAATCAAAGTCTATATGTAAGGCAACAACTCATAACTTAATTAAATGAAAAAAAAGTTTATTTCTGAAAAATAATTGTTTTATACTTTAATAGAAAAAAGTTTATTTTTGAAGTATTAATTGTTTTATACTTAAATGAAACAAATAAAGTTTATTTCAGAAGTAATAATTATTTTATACTTTGATTAAAAAATAAAGTTTCTTTCAAAAGTAATAATTGTTTTATACTTTAATGAAAAAAATAAAGTTTATTTCTGAAGTAATAATTGTTCTATACTTTAATGATAAAAATAAAGTTTATTTCTGAAGTAATAATTGTTTTATACTTTATAATGAAAAAAAAGTTCATTTTAGAAGTAATAATTGTTCTATACTTTAATTAAGAAAACAAATGTATTTCTGAAGTTATAATTTTTTAATACTTTAATAAAAAAAATAAATGTATTTCTGAAGTAATAATTGTTTTTACTTTAATTAAAAAATAAAGTTTATTTAAGAAGTAATAATTGTTTCATACTTCAATTAAAAAATAATGTTCATATCTGAAGTAATAATTGTTTTATACTTTTATCAAAAAAATAAAGTTTATTTTAGAAGTAATAATTGTTTAATGCATTATGAAAAAAATTATTTCAGAAGTAATAATTGTTTTATGCATTAATTAAAAATCGATTATTTCAGAAGAAATACTTGTAATATATTTTGAGTTTAAAACGAGTATATGTCAGAAGTAATAATTGGTTTATACTTTTATTAAAAAATAATGTTTATTTCCGAAGTAATAATTGTTTTATACTTTAATTAATAAAGTGTATTTCAGAAGTAATATTGTTTTTATACTTTAATCAAAAAAAAGTTTAATTCAGAAGTAATAGTCGTTTTATACTTTAATTAAAAAGTTTATTTCAGGAGTAATAATTGGTTTATACTTTAATGAAAGAAATAAAGTTTATTTTTGAAGTAATAGTTTTTTTATTTAATGAAAAAAAAAAGATAAAGTGTATTTCTGAAGTAATAATTGTTTAATACCTTAATTAAAAAATAAAGTTTATTTTAGAAGTAACAATTCTTTTATGCTTTAATGAAAAAAATAAAGTTCATTTCTGAAGAAATAATTGTGTTATACTTCAATTAAAAAAATAAAGTTTATTTAAGAAGTAATAATTCTTTTATACCTTAATTAATAGAAAAGTTTATTTCAGACGTAATAATGTTTAATGCCTTAATTAAAAAAAGAAAGTTTATTTCTGAAGTAATAATTATTTTATTCTTTAATTAAAAATAAAATTTATTTCTGAAGAAATAATTGATTTATACTTTAATGAAAAAAAGTTTATTTTTGAAGTAATAATCGTTTTATACTTTATTTAAAAAAGTTTATTTCTGAAGTAATATTTGTTTTATACTTTAATTAAAAAAATAAAGTTTATTTCTGATGTGATAATTGTTTTATACTTCAATAAAAAAATAATGTTTTTTACTTAAGTAATAAGTTCTTTATACTTTAATAAAAGATAAAGTTTATTTCTGAAGTAATAATTGTTTAATATATTAATTAAAAATAAATTTTATTTCGCAAGTAATAATTCTTTTATACTTTAATTAAAAAAATAAAGTTCATTTCAAAAGTAATAATTGTTTTATACTTTAATGATAAAAAATAAAGTTTATTTCTGAAGTAATAATTGTTTTATACTTTAATGAAAAAAAATAAAGTTTATTTCTGAAGTAATAATTGTTTTATACTTTAATGAAAAAATAATGTTTTTCTTACTTAAGTAATAATTTTTTTATACTTTAATAAAACTAAAGTTTATTTCTGAAGTAATAATTGTTTAATATATTAATTAAAAAGAAATTTTATTTCGGAAGTAATAATTCTTTTATACTTTAATGAAAAAAATAAAGTTCATTTCAAAAGTAATAATTGTTTTATACTTTAATGATAAAAATAAAGTTTATTTCTGAAGTAGTAATTGTTTTATACTTTAATTAACAAAATAAAGTTTAGTTTTGTAAGTAATAATCGTTTTATACTTTAATTAAAATGTTTATTTCTGAAGTAATAATTGTTTTATACTTTAATTAAAAAATAAATTTATTTCTTAAGTAATAACTTTTTTATACTTTAATTAAAAAAAAGTTTATTTCTTAAGTAATAATTTTTTTATACTTTAATAAATAAGAAAGTTTATTTCTTAAGTAATAATTTTTTTATACTTTAATAAAAAATAAAGTTTATTTCTTAAGTAATAATTTTTTTTATACTTTAATTAAAAAAAGTTTATTTCTGAAGTAATAATTGTTTTATACTTTAATATGAAAATAAAGTTTATTTCTGAAGTAATAATTTTTTTATACTTTAATAAAAAAAATAAAGTTTATTTCTGAAGTAATACATCATTACTTATTTTCATGAAAAAGTAAAAGTTTATTTCAAAAGTAATAAATTGTTACTTACTTTAATGAAGGGTTCGGCGTATCGTCTTTTACTTGATAGCTTTTACCAATCAATAAATATCTGTTTCGATATTTCGACACATCTACGCCTTCTTTGGTGCATAGATCGTCCGGCTTTCCATTACAATTGCCGCAGATTCCAGTTAGTTTATTTGAAAATCGCCCGGGAACTACCACCCTCACTCTGTGTCTTCCGTCGAACGCAACGATTAGACCCCATCGAGTTGACAGCATAGTCCAGCCGCAACTGTATCGAATCGAGAACCCCATGACGTTGCGAATCGGAGAAGATCTTCTCTCTCCATTTACCTACAACGAATACATGGTCACATTTGAATTTCAGTACATCGATGTAGCTATGCACAGGCTGAATTCAAATATATACATTTGAACGTGATAACTAGGGTTAGGACAACAGCAGATTCTTTTCGTTGTTTTGACCCTCGATGGTGTATTTGTTGATATGTTATATGCTTTTATATAGAGGGATGTGGTTATCGGTTGATTAACTGTGTCTGACTGTGTCGGATATACACTAGAGAGTAAAAACAATGAAAAGAATATTCTGTTGTGATAGCCTTAGTAATCACTTCTTAAAAAAACATTGTTTAATCAAATAATATATAAAACATTTTGGTGATATTTTAAAGTTAGACCTAAATAGTATTTAAGCTGATACATTTAGTTTTAATTTGGTATTGTTGAACCATGGTTATTTATAGGGCTAGGACAACAGCATATTCTTTTCATTGTTTTGACTCTCGAGTGCGTATTTGTTGATACGTTATATGCTTTTATATAGAGGGGTGTAGTTCTCGGTTAATTAACTGTGTCTGACTATGTCGGGTATATACTAGAGAGTCAAAACAATGAGAAGAATATGCTATTGTCATAGCCTTAGCTATAAAAATAAATAAAATATTGCATCACTGATTCTATTTAGTTTTCTTGAATATTTACACAAGTTGCATTTCAGCATTGAGAAAAACTTTGTGTTCGTTCAACGTTTCAAGTTTATTTACTAATGTTCCGTTACAAGAAACCATTGGTATTTGCATAGACTAACTTTATAATTGTAATTTTACTCCACCCTCTTTCCCAGCGGATATATTTGTTGAACTTATACTGATCTCCACTAAATCAGTAGATTTTAGCTTCGATAATATTATGTATAGCTAGATCGATAGGGTTCAAATGAGATAATGGATAAAGGAATAGAAAATATATAATAAAATAACTGTGAAAATATATGCGTAAAATATATAACTAAAATAAATGAGTTCTTCTCTCTTTCTCTCTCTCTCTCTCTCTATATATATATATATATATATATATACAGTAAGTTATAAAATGTATATGGCGATTAAGCTACACTGAATATTCCGCGTTTCATCCACTCTAAGATTCTTCAGGCTTATGCGCATAAGCCTGAAGAATCCTAGAGTGGATGAAACGCGGAATATTCAGTGTAGCTTAATCGCCATATACATTTTATAACTTACTAACTAGCTCTACCTACGTATTGAGCACGTTTGAAGTAAATACTTAAGGTTTACGCATAAATCTATACTTTCGTATATTAATTCTATGTGAGTAAATTAAGTATATATCTTCTATATATCTATAAAAACAGAGATGTGTGTGCCACAGACGATTTCTGATTGGTTAATCCAATAATCACATCTCCTAAAAAAGTATAGTTCTTACGCTCTTAACTTTACCATAAAATATTTTGGTCTTATTTATTGTCCATCTTGGAAGGGTTTAATTTTTTTCTAACTTGCGATTTACAACTTAAAAAAATACGAAACTAACTTACAATCTAACAATCGAACCTCCGACATCACGGCCGCCATTATGAAACTAAACTAAAAAAAAAAAAAATACGCGCGTTCACTCGTTTTTTTGTGCATTTTTTTTTTTTTTGGGGGGGGCTAATTTGGCATAATAGTGTCCATTTAATAGTATTATCTTGAAAAAATATAAAAATAAGGAAAATTACCAAAAAAACAAACAAACAAGAACAACAAAAGTGTGTGTGGCATCCGTCAGTCGAAACGACTATGGATCAGCTGAGCAGCGCCGTATTAAGATGTTGTTATAAACATAAACATAATATATATAAGGATAATAGTACGCCATATATATAACAAAAGACCATTTTTTACTCAAGTGAAAGGAAAACCCGGGGGAACTTTACCCAAAAATAAATCTATATTTTTTTTGGTGTGTAATGATAGTCTTATAAGCGAGTAATTAATAATTCAGCCATCTTGATTCTTAACCAAACAGAAAGCGATAGCGAGGCCAAATTTCGCGAATTTGGCCTTTTTTTTTAAAGCAGTTTGGCCTTCAAAATTTCTGTTTGGCCTTTTTCTTCACCGATGAAATCTGGAGACGCAACGGGAATTTTCGGCAAAAAAATGTTGTTACTATGCACATCTATGTAATGAAATACAATTTGTGGAAAAATTTCAGGAAAAACTAATGGATGGTTATCTCGCAATAGTCCGGACAATTCGCTAAATTATCTCGTCAAAACCTTAAATCTCGAATTTTTGTGCATTTTTTTTTTTGGGGGGGGCTAATTTGGCATAATAGTGTCCATTTAATAGTATTATCTTGAAAAAATATAAAAATAAGGAAAATTACCAAAAAAAACAAACAAGAACAACAAAAGTGTGCCGTATTTTTAAAAGTTTTATTGCGTTGTTTTTATTTGCTTTTTTTATTTCATCGGTGAAGAAAATGGCTAAACAGAAATTTTGAAGGCCAAACTGCTTTAAAAAAAGGCCAAATTCGCGAAATTTGGCCTCGCTATAAAAAAAAGGGAAATCCCCCTACTTGAACTTTCTGTTTAATTTCGCTTGTAGCGTTGATTTTTTTCTTTTTTCGCTATAAAAAAATAACTACTTGATGAAATTACGTGATTTTTTCTGTAGGGTTTGGGTACTTGTGCAGTTTTCCATTGACATTAAAAAATGGAAATATTTAAAAAAATATATTGTACGTACTCGTCATGGGATAAAGTTTTCCTACAGAAAAAATCACGTAATTTCATCAAGTAGTTATTTTTTTTATAGCGAAAAAAGAAAAAAATCAACGCTACAAGCGAAATTAAACAGAAAGTTCAAGTAGGGGGATTTCCCTTTTTTTTTTCATAGCGAGGCCAAATTTCGCGAATTTGGCCTTTTTTAAAGCAGTTTGGCCTTCAAAATTTCTGTTTGGCCATTTTCTTCACCGATGAAATAAAAAAAGCAAATAAAAACAACGCAATAAAACTTTTAAAAATACGGCACACTTTTGTTGTTCTTGTTTGTTTTTTTTTGGTAATTTTCCTTATTTTTATATTTTTTCAAGATAATACTATTAAATGGACACTATTATGCCAAATTAGCCCCCCCCCAAAAAAAATGCACAAAAATTTGAGATTTAAGGTTTTGACGAGATAATTTAGCGAATTGTCCGGACTATTGCGAGATAACCATCCATTAGTTTTTCCTGAAATTTTGCCACAAATTGTATTTCATTACATAGATGTGCATAGTAACAACAATTTTTTGCCGAAAATTCCCGTTGCGTCTCCAGATTTCATCGGTGAAGAAAAAGGCCAAACAGAAATTTTGAAGGCCAAACTGCTTAAAAAAAAAGGCCAAATTCGCGAAATTTGGCCTCGCTATCGCTTTCTGTTTGGTTTAGAATCAAGATGGCTGAATTATTAATTACTCGCTTATAAGACTATCATTACACACAAAAAAAAATATAGATTTATTTTTGGGTAAAGTTCCCCCGGGTTTTCCTTTCACTTGAGTAAATAATGGTCTTTTGTTATATATATGGCGTACTATTATCCTTATATATATGATGTTTATGTTTATAACAACATCTTAATACGGCGCTGCTCAGCTGATCCATAGTCGTTTCGACTGACGGATGCCACACACATGTTTAAGTGTCTGTGTGTGTCTGTGTGTCTGTGTGCATTTCCCTACGCTAAAAGTCTGTCAATTTTAAGCCTAGAGATTCGAAATTTGTTATATAGGGTACTGAGATTTGGGAAAATCGATGTGATAGGTTTTCGACAGAAATTTGGCGATTAAGTGGTCAATATTCAACGATTTGACCTTTGAGAACTCTACCAAACTCCTCCTACAATTTTGGGTCTAAACAGTAAACACGTGATATTTTAGATATAGATTCCTTGGACATGGATCTAACTTATTAACTTTACTTGATCCCTAAACAATAAATGTTAATAGGTCATAATAGGGGTCAAAGTTTTAAAAAATTGACCTTTTTTTTTTTTCTCAGCATTAACCTCAAAACACCTGGGCAACGCCGGGCACCGATTGCTAGTATATATATATATATAATCTGAGGTTATTGTTTTCCAGAGGTTAAGTAATCAATAAATTTAAGGAGGTTTATACTAGGGTACTCAATATCGATATAGACCCAGATATACTCTTTATTTGTTTTTACATAAGTGGTAATATGTTTCTACACAGTCATGAGCGTGTTTCGGTCGGCTAGTTATCAGTATTTACAGACCTCTTCAGGCGATACAGATTTGCAAAGTTTGCTTTCGTATAAGCTGTATCATCTGAAGAGGTCTGTAGCCTTGATTTCTGAAGTCACGTCGTGGTTGGAGGACCAACCTAAAAAAAAAAAAACGGTATCCAGAGCTGCATCAAATGATGGGAGAAATGCATAACTCTGGGTTGTTCCTATGTAGAGAAAGACTAATAATTGTGCCAAGTTTCGTTGCTCTACTGCTATGGGAAGTGGGCCAGGGGCATTACTTATTGCACGCCCCTCGTAAACGGCTATATTTCTGGCTGTCTGTTGGTCTGTCTGTCTGCCTGCCTGTTTCGATATTTTCAAACTCTATCTTCTCCGAAACTAAAAGTCGCAGAGCGGCGTTAAGGGCCTCAAATGGTTACTCGCTCTCTTCCGCTCCCCATCTCACTCTTTTTCTTCTTCTCATATCTGTATTCATCAACAAATACACTTTTAAATGCCAGGGCAAATTTCACCCAAATGCTCGTAGAAAAAATATCGTCGATCCCAGATTAATTTTCTTTAAAAGAATGAAGATTACAAAAAAAAAAAAAAAAAAAAAAAAAGTATCCATATTCTGTCGGAGTCAATGCTAAAAAACCATATCAGATCTGTGTGTAATTTCTGACAGACAACTGACTTCTATATAATAAACTAGCAAGGCTACCGAGCATTGCCCGGGGCAATAAAAGTACAAGAAGTTTAATAAATGTGTAATATGATATTCAGATTTATCTCTCACTCCATCTCTCCATCTCTCTCTCTCTCTCTGTCTATCATTAGGCATCTTTTTATTTACTCTCTTCTCCCCTTCCCCATTTTCCATCCCTATACCAAGCCCTTTCTTTTTCATCCACCCCACCTATTTCTCTCTCTCTTGTTTCAATGTGTTTAAAAAATAATAACGCAATTCGTTTACTATAGCGTCTAACCCTACCCTAACGAAACTGTAACTACTTATCCTTCACAGAATGGATATTTTTCTACATTTTAGATAATATGCATCCGGAGCAACGCCGGTCAAAACAATACCAACTTGATAGTGATCCGTTTTTACTCTTTTTAAACGTTTACCTGAACATACAAACAAACATAAGGTCTCATGTATGATATGAAAAGAAACTGGAATCTTAGGGAGATATCAATCATACCAGTTATTATAGGTGCCACAGGGCTTATGAAGAAGAACCTGAAGTCCTACCTAACTAATATTTCTGGTGAACCAAATGCAAAACGGATTCAGACAATTGCACTTAAGGGAACAACGAGGATACTAAAAAGAGCTCTCGGTTCGTTTCAATAAAAAGCAGGGCAATGTTGGCAGCTGGTTTGGCTGCCCCATACCCAGCGTTACAATCTTCAAAGGAAGACAATTAAAAAGAAAAACAGACATTTGTTTATATATTAGATTACTCACAATGATGCCGTTTCCTTGCAGTATTTTTATCGTGACTCCCTCCAATTTGACTTCAACCATTCGTGTATACGACACTCGTTTATTTCCACGGTGCTCATTTTTAACTAGAACGGCGAAGTAATTTGGCGCTTTCATGGTGCTGGCAGACAGAGTATACTTGCAAATCCCCATGAAGTGGATCGTTTGTCCATCAAATGTTTTGTAGTGAGGATCACCGTAGACATTACAGTAACAGTATTTAGCTGTAAGAAGAAACAAGCATGAACATATTTCAAAATTTGAATCGATAACGCCATGTTTAGTTGCTTCACAGAGAGGACGGTCTCTCATTTCTTATATAAAATATAACGGTGAAAGAAACGATGTTGTTTACACTGTAGCATTAGATGAACTAAGCGATAAGCATGTTGTAACATAGCGCATATGAGCGCATATGAAAATATCAGTAGCAGTCGAAAGATCGGTGGAATGAGCGATGTTTCCTGCTAAGAGAAAAGAATTACTGTTTTTTTTTGTTTAGCATATTCTAACATTTATGCTTAACAAGGTTTTGAGAAATATTTTTAGCGCTTTACGTCAAATAGTTTCATCCTCTGTCTGAAGCAATTTTCATAAAATATATTAAACACCCATATATCAAAGTGTCGGAGAAATGTTTAAGCCACTTGGCATCAGTATTTTATGACAGCATATATAATGTAAATTATTGCCCGCTACCAATCATAGTCGAAGTTTTGATTTACGTGGTACGAATCAACCAATCCATAGCAACCTTTTGAAATTGAAGCTAATTCTTCTGCTTTAAATATTTTAGAAATGTAGACCATTTATTTTTACGTTTCATAATTAATTGTGAAAACAACTTCTATTGAATTTGTTACATATGTCTGGCTGGTGATCCTCTAGCGATTAAATGGACAGTTATTTCATTTATCAATGAATCCGAGACACTTTGTTTATAAAAAAAGACTTAGTTTATTTTACGATATATTTAATATACACACTTCAACACAATGATGGCGGTGGGAGGTTCATGGTAGGGGTGGTCGCAAACTGTATCAATTTGTCCCGCAGCTGTCCGTCTCTCTGACTGTTTGCCCGTTGTTTCGTTCATCTCCTCTTTTTATTGATATCTTTTCGACCTCTTAACCTTATTTCCTCGCAAGCTTGTTATTGCACTTTTGCTGGTTTTCAGTCTGACCCATGACCGATTGACGTCCTTGATCCAGGTCGCTACAAGTTCGGGGATTCCATTGTTTATTTTCGTTTGCCTAGATGTAGATTAGTTCACCATTTACTGGGACCCATTGTTCTTCCTGCTTGCCTGGACATTAGTTCGCTCGCACCTCTCCTTAACAAATTAATATTTTATTCGTTTGCGTGAAAATTTGAATTTGGTATTTTTATGGCATAAATTAAGTATATTTTACTCACATTATTTTTATTAACAGATCTTAAGATATTAACAAATTTCAAGACTTTTTCGTATGAGCACTTTTATTGACAGTACACACATGAAACTCCAGTCCTCTTCGAAGTAATCTCCTCCGGCTGCAATGCACTTGTTTTACCGTTTTACTAACTTCTGGAAGGACCCGTAAAAGTCATCTTGTGTGAGCGTGTCAAAGTTAGACGAGGTAGGTCAGTTTTATGATAAAGATACAGTCACTATTAGCCGAGTCTTTGATGGTGGTGGACCTCGGGAAAACCCAACGAAGGGTTCTTTCTGTACATGGCATGCCTCTACAATCATCCTGATATTATGCAACTGATGATAGATCAGCCGCTGTTAGCGCTACGATAGAGTAAGGGATCCTGTACTGCCAGTCAAAAACAGCATTTTAAAAATTATAAAACCTGTAACCTTGGCGTTCATTATTCTAGTCAGGAAACAAAGTAGTCTAGTTACGGTACCTATGGATCTGGTTAATAAGAAGGAGTGTGAAAGCCGGGGAACAATGAAAATTAAATTTATAAAATTAATATCATAGTTCCCTGTTTGTTACAATTCCAAATAGTTCACATTTCTTCTGAATCGCGATTTCCTATACATAAATTCTATTATTGTTTGTGTTGACGTTTGATTCTTGAATCAAAGGTCAAAAACCAGGACAGTCTTTTGTTCTCATTTTCGTCTGCCTTAGGAGCCTTGTTTGTTATTGGTTGGTTACTTGTTGGTTACTGCGTCAGAGGTCAAAACCCTGGACTTTCTTGTTCCGTCTTCAACAAAGCAGCCTTTGTTGATACTCGGTTTGTTTCGTGTTCAATATCGTTAATCACGAACTGTATTCAAAATTAGGGCAGGCAGATCGTCGTTGACCACTAGATCATCATCATCTCCCAATATAGACGGTATGAGCACATGCAAGGAACAGAAGACATCAGAAGTGGGCCGACAACATACTTGATTAGACAGGAAAGAGCTTCGGTGTATACCCAACCACTCGCCCATAATTGCGTCAAGGGAAGTTAGCTAGTCTACCTTTCATTCACGATGCAGCACCCCGACGACCCTAGCGGTTTACAGGAACAGTAACAGTGAAATCGAAACAATATTAGGAGATCTGTATTATTTGGATTTTTCGAACTACTGTTCTCATCTTTAATGCCATTTTAACGACGTTTCTCTCGATGTAACCTCCGACCTTCTTCAGGTATTTCTTGTCAAACTCGACAATATTTCTGTCAGACACGGGAATTTGGATGGAAACATTCCCGTGTTCGACAAAATACACCTGAAGAAAGTCGAAGGTTACATGGACCGAAACGTTGTGAACATGACACTCGAGATGAGAACAGTAGTCCGAAAAATCCAAATTATACGAATAACCAATCCTCATCTCAAAATTTCAGAAACATAATATTAAAAGATGTTCAATGCAATTCTTACCAGTTTGACAGTATTCGCCTTTGAAATCTGGGGTGCAAAGACATTGCCATTTCTTGCCAACGCGCGTACACATTCCACCATTTTGGCAGCCTTTAGCTATACAGGAATCTGCAAAAAATATGCACTTTCTTTTAGTATTGCTATTAAATCAGTGTAAATGAATCGATATGAAATAAAACCAATTTTCATTGTTTTTTTATAGTAATGAGTCATTACTTATGAAGGTCAGAAACCACTGTGAACCCTTTTTTCTAGAAACATCATTTAAATACGACTTTAAATCCATACACACATACGAGAAGAATACTCGTCCTATGACAGGTAATAATATTTTCATGATCAGAACAGATTAGCATCACTGATATGCCCCAATAGCAAGGAGACCCGGCGTGGCCCGAAATTAAATGACGATCAACGGATATATCACCCTCCCATATTTTTATTGCCATCGAAATCGGTGAAATCGCCCATTTTTCAATCAAATCGATGGGGACCCATCACAGTTCACCGCTTAATCCACAATACATTGTAATCTACATTGCACTGTAGAGAACTTATTGTTGATTTTATAAAATTATTTTTATATATAATGGCTTGAAGTAAAGTTTATAGTGCAAAAGTCAAGTATCATGCTTCAATTGTGCTGTAAACAAACATTAATTTTGAATGCGCTCTTGTCATATCAAAGAATCTACTGTTGATTTATATGTCGTCTTTCAGCTTGTGTTGTAATAAAACGTCTCACATGCATTTGTGATGTTAGGCTGTATATAGTGGTTACTTCGATTAGTGATACTTATTCTGATACAAAAACTATCTAATAATACTACCAGACATATTAAGTACTATCGTGTGAAATTTCATAAAAACCGGTCCAGCCGTTTTCGAGTCCATATGGAACGAACTCAGATGCACAAACACATACACACAAATCTCTTTTCATATAATAGATATAAAGACTGTAAAGGTTAAAATCTAGAAATAATAATATTAAAACTTATATTTAGAATCCTTATTTCAATTATGATTAAAATCTATTACGTGATTTTCATTCTTAAACTATAGTAGTCTTAAGAAGAAATTGCAATTTAGGGAATTTTGAATTTTGATTGCACCATATTTAATACAAATCTGAAATATTTGAATTTTCAAATGGGATGTCGTACCCATATTATGCAACCTCAAAACTCTTTAAGACACTTAAGGAAACGAGAATTTGGAGAACATTTATTTTTTGAGGTTTAATATTTTTTATAATTCACATTTTCAAACACTTGGACGCGTTTGAAATTAAGAAGAACTTTAACCCCTTTTAGTTTTTTTTTTTTACAAAAACAAAATTAAACTAAATATTGTCTACATTTAAACATTTATGCCTAGCAACCGTATTCCGAAATTCATATTGATCACTTATTTTAGGAGTGAATTATGTTACACACACACACACACACACACACACACACACACACACACACACACACACACACACACACACACACACACACACACACACATATATATATTATTTTAGATGAAAAATAATGATTACAAATATAAACGGTCTCTTTTAGATTTTAAAATATATCCTTATCAATGAAGCTTTGCATATCGAGAGGCCTCCTTAAGGGTAAAAAAAAACAAAACAGTCAAGAACTACTCCTTCACAAAGATTCGCCAACTATATTTAATTCAATAGGCTAGTTAAATTTTAGTGTCTTTCCCAATCTTAATCACCCCCCCCCACTATTTATGCTGATGAGAAGACGATATCCCAAAATATTTTACTTTATTTCTCGATGATTTCATCTGTAAATATTGAATGTCTAAAGGGATATCGTTTCCGAAACAATCGTACATATTAATTTGAATTTGTTATGTTCCCCTCTATAAAAATTGATTAATAATTTCGCAGGATTTAATCATTCATCGTTTTTAGTAATATAGCTATCGGTAATTGCAACTATTTAGTTTATCATACATCTGCAATATTTTGAGCAAAGCACCTTTAAATATATTTAACTGAGGCTTTCTTCTTTTAAACTCTGGTCTATTACTCTCTCACTTTCTTTCTCTCTCTCTCTCTCTCTCTCCATATATATATATATATATATATATATATATATATATATATATATATATATATATGTATATGATGAAAATAATGGAAATAGTATTCCGACAAAATAGAGAAAATAAAAAGGAACAAACCGTATTATGTGTTCATCAACTTTTCGTCTTTATTTCATCCAGAGGAAGTCTCGAAATAAAGACGAAACATTGATGAACACATAATACGGTTTGTTCCTTTTTATTTTCTCTCTCTCTCTCTCTCTCTCTCTCTCTCTCTCTATATATATATATATATATATATATATATATATATATATATATATATATATATATTTGTATATTTTTGCAGCAAGTCATTATTTAGACATGTCTGATTGAACACGACAGAGTTCTTCCGCTTTTCGATCTTTCCGGATATCTTTTTCATTTGCCGAACAGTCATTTTAATTTCGACAGGCATATTATATAGAATGGCGCCCAAAGGTTGTTGCCACCTATAGTAGGCCACTACAGTAAAGTGGCACTGTGCCTTGTTTGCATTGAAAATTTGCATAATTATAAAACTCAAATGACCTTGTAACGGGTATTGTAACTCAACATCCGGTATAAGACTTCCGGTTGTGCATGCGTACATAAACAAATAATCAACGCGATAATAAAAATGTACTGTTTGACTGTGTACGTTTTCAGCGTCCCAATTGTTTTTTCGCGTTTAAATTATCCAAATAACAATTATTAATACTTTCTGCATTTTTTTATATCGTTTATTTCCATATTACGTTTAAGTTATTTTAACACAATTATCTTACACATAAATCTACTTTAACGCGTTGACAACCATAAGAGAATTTTACAACGGCGATTTACCTACCGCCTTCATTTATTTTATTTTATTTATTCTCCATTTTTTAATACACCTTTCTTAAATAACATTCATACATTTTCTTCTACACTACCAACATAAATAAATAACTCCGAAAATATGTTTTTTTTTAAATTGCGTTACAAATAAATAATCAACGCGACAATAGAACGTATTGTTGTACTGTGTACATTTTCAGCGTCCCAATTGTTGTCTTTTTATCACGTTTAAATTAAAAGATACATCCAAATTTGAATTTAACTTTAAGTATTATGGTATCTGTTCAGTGCACATTAACCTATAAGTATGGCACACCACTTATAATTCAATAGCTGTAAGAGTTTGTTTTTAAAAATAAACAATTATTAACAGAACAACTCATAGAAATATATCTATATTCTTTCTTTTTTCATTTTAATATACTTTCTGTTTTCTGATGAAGCAACATTTCACATTAGTGGCAAGGTCAACAGGTATAATTGCCGAATTTGGGAAACTGAAAACCCAAATGAAATTGTTGAACATGAAAGGGACTCTCTTAAAGTTAATGTGTTGTGAGCTTTGGGAATAAATCGAATCATAGGACTATATTTTTTTGAAGATCTTTTTTGAAGTGACAGCTACTTAGATATGTTGCAGAATTACTTTATTCCGCAACTTGAACAATTAAACTTGAAAGATGATACAGTGTTTCAACAAGATGGAGCTCCTTATCACTTTGCTCGGCGTGTTAGACAGTTTCTAAATCAGGAATTTCCTAACAGATGGATCGGAAGAGGTGGACCATTTCATTGGCCTCCACGTTCGCCAGATTTGACTCCATTGTGTATGCAACAAAACATAGTTCATTGGAAAATTTAAAGTTAAAATAACTAATGTGATTTAAGGCATTACTATAAATCATTTGGCAAATGTTTTTCGTGAACTGCAAAATCGTATTACCCTTTGTATTGCTAATGATGGAGGGCATGTGGAAAGTTAAATAAAATTTCAATAAAAGCTTAAAAAATATAGCTTTTAATATACTTTCAAAGAAATGTTTCTTTTATGTCACAAAAAAACTATTTTCCTTACGTCACAAGTGTCACGCTCATACATTAATTCCATAGATAATATAACATACTGAACCAACGGGTCACGGGTAGTCTTGTTTAATTTATAAAATAAAATAAAGGAGAGGTATCTGTGTTTTTATGTGAGTATGTCTGTGTGAAACTTCAGAAATACACAACAAACCCTCACAAAGTTGGTATCTTTTAATCAGCGTAATCCCCGTAAAAATAATTAAAAAAAAAAAAAAAAAAAAATGATTTATTATTTGGAGGTCAAATGGCCAATTATATCATTGAATTTTATCAAGAATTAAAAACGATTTCAATATGAGTCAATATGTTTCCAATTAAAAGATGCTGACTCCGGATTTCATAACAATTCATAACTATTGTCTTTTCTCTGTAAAGAAAGGGTACGGGTTACAATTAGTTTTAGTAGTGCTCTGGAGGTATCCTTGATTTTATTTGGCGGTTTCAGTAGCGCCCTGAAGACATCCGAAGTTTGATTTTTTCACTCCCCACATAAAAAAGGAATTTCTTTTCTGTGGATGGGTTAGGGTTAGGGTTAGGGCTAGGGTTAGGGTTAGGGTTAGGGTTAGGACATAAAAAAATTAGCAATATTTTCCTATTTAGAATTTTATGGCCCCTGACAACGCCGGGTAGCTCTGCTAGTTATATATCGAAGCAAAATCTTGAAGCATGTACATTTCTTTACATATGTACTTAGAATAATTGCACTCGTAGATTAAAATTAGTAATCAAACAAGTTTGGGAGCATGTTTTACTATAGACAACAAACCGGAAGGCTGGTGCTGATTGCTAAGTTAGAAAGAGTACAAAATGGCTGACATTAGACGATCATCTGGAGAAACTCGATAATCGCTCAAAACTCGAAAATGAAGCAAAGTACTGATAGAAATCCACAAAAATGTCACAGTGACAGTTATTAGCTGGATTTCTATTATTAGTTTTTTTTCTCGAGTTTTGAGCGATTATAGAGTCTTTCTAGCTGATTATCTCATGTCAGCCACTAGACACTACTGGTGTTTGAAACTTAAAAATGGTTTAAAATAAGTTCAAATATAAAAAATACTTATGAAGCTGAGTATAAAAGTAACTTATATTGCCTTTGGTAACATTTATTTGTTATATATTTGTTTCTTCAGCACTTTTTAAAATTTTTTTCTCTATAGTAAAACATGCCCGAGTTTTGTTAATATGATAGTATATGTAAAAGTTAAACAACGTTGAGTCTGGCCAGTACCATATGGGTGACCATTTGGGAAGGCTAGGCGCTGTATGCGCTTTCCGCTTATCTTGGCATTGTTTCCTGAACCTCCATTTTTCATTGGTATTTAACAATGTCGACTCAGGAAAGGTGTGGTTGTGATTGCGCAACTCTTGCCACAAAAATTTTCCGCGCAGGCATCCTTACAGTAGGTATCCATAGTCTGTCAACACTGAAGGAAGCTTTAAATATGTCAAAGTTCCTATTTACAATGCCTCCCCACGGGATAGAGTTAGATACCAGGGTCGTTTTTTGATGTGGAGAAAAGGGACAAAATAAAAATTGTCTCAGTCGTGAAGGATTTCTCCTCCACTGACAGAGAACAAGAAATTGAAGTGCAGCATCTGAAGAACAGATACTACACTTTGAGATATTACATTTTTTTTTTCACAGGAAAAAAATACAATTGGGAAAATGAACAGCACAAGGCCAACTCAAAAAGAAGGGGAGATGGTGAGGTTGGTTGATCCATCTCGTCTCTGTTGTAAATTTTAAATGATTTTTCTCTCGGCCAGCCTCTTTTATCATGGTTACCCCTTTAAATTTGTATTTATATGTGTGTGGTGGGAGGGGGTGGTGGTGCCTACTTAAGCCCAATTTTAAAACATTTTTTTATTTATATCAAAAAATACAAAAAAAAAAGATAACAAACGAGACCCGAAGGTCAAGTGACAAAAAGCGATTATATATTTACCTTCGCATGCCTTTATTGTGATTACGTTTGAAATACTCTGCAATCCGGCAAAACTTTCAATGGTGTATTTATGCTCGGATATTGGTGAACTTGCCATCGCGTTCAGTTCCGGTTCATAGAGGTTACTTCCGATTCCAATGCTGAACATCACAACTCCGGAACGTTTCAGTTTTGCGGCTTCTATTTTTGTTTCGATGGTGTTCGAAGATTGTCCGTCCGTGACAATAATAACAATATTTGGAACACCGTCACGATCACCGCGCTCTTCGGTGAATAGAGCAGTACGGAGGACACCGAGAGCAGTGTGCGTTCTTGTTGAACCACCAGCATATGTTATGCTCATAATTGCTTTTATCATTTGGTTCTGATCGTAATATTTATTCAAGTGGAACCTGATGATTGTCTTTGAACTGAACGTTACGACACCAACACGGACACGATCTTTTGCAATGTTCAAAGATTTGACCATCTCTATGACGAATTTCTTAACTTTCATGAAATTAGCTTCGGTTACACTGCCGGAATCATCGAGCAAATAAATAATGTCAGCTACTGTTTTCTTGCAAGCTGAAATTGGAAGCAAATATAATAAATGTATTTATTTAATACTAGCGGGTCCTGTGGAAATTCCACAGATGATTCATTGATATGTAATATATTGATGTTTGCATTCTGTAGATTTTCAGTGTAAATGGAGATGCTCTGATATTATTGTAGCTGCAAAAGTATTAATCTAAGCTAGCACGAACGCCCGGCAAAGCCAGATCGTAAAATAGCCTTAAATATGATATCTTAACGTTTGCAGATTTCGTATATATTATTATAGAGTTAATGTTCCATCGATTTTGATACATTATAAATTTGCGATTTCAAAAACATAGAAAATATATCCATATGACTTGAGTACATAAGCTTGAATCGAAACCGAAATAAAAACTTATGAATATATATATATATATATATATATATATATATATATATATATATATATATATATATATATATATATACACACAGGGTGTCCATAAAGTTCGTATGCACTTTAAAAAATTTATAACTTTATTTATATTTGCGATAGAAATAATCTGTATAAAAATGTTATAAAGTTTCATGTATCTAGTTTTAATTATACTTATTGAATAATTTTTCACCACAAAATTCGTAACAATTTTTAGATAAGTAAAAAATAAGTAAAAAAAAATTTTCTTTTGTTTTTCAGAATCAATTTGATCCCATGGCTTCAATTGAGGAAAAAGTAAACTGTGTTCTTTGGTTGGCTGAATTGAAATCTACTATTGCAGTACAAAGAAAGTTTAGAATTGAATACAATAAAAAAGCGCCTCATAGGAACACCATTGTTAAATGGATGAAAAAAATTTAAAGAGACAGGCTCTGTCCATGATAAACCACGGTCTGGAACGCCATGTGTCAGTGATGAAAGTGTTGCTTCCATAGAAGAATCTTTACTACAAGTCCAAGAAAGTCTGTAAGACGGGCATCATTGAAGCTCAGGCTGCCAAAGTCTACCGTGCATAAGATTCTGCCGGCAAAACTTCATATGAAAGCTTACAAAATTCAATTACATCAGCAATTGTTAGAAGAGGATTATTATGCACGACTAACTTTCTGTCACCAGTTCAATGAAAAACTTTGCAATGATGATGCATTTGTGAGTAATTTACTGTTTTCTGATGAAGCAACATTTCATATTAGTGGCAAGGTCAACAGGCATAATTGCCGAATTTGGGGAACTGAAAACCCAAATGAAACTGTTGAACATGAAAGGGACTCTCTTAAAGTTAATGTGTGGTGTTCTTTGGGAATAAATCGAATCATAGGGCCATATTTTTTTGAAGATCGTGTTATTAACAGTGACAGCTACTTAGATATGTTGCAGAATTATTTCATTCCGCAACTTGAACAATTAAACTTGAAAGATGATACAGTGTTTCAACAAGATGGAGCTCCTTGTCACTTTGCTCGGCGTGTTAGACAGTTTCTAAATCAGGAATTTTCTAACAGATGGATCGGAAGAGGTGGACCATTTCATTAGCCTCCACGTTCGCCAGATTTGACTCTATTGTGTATGCAACCATACCTAGTTCATTGGAAGACTTGAAAGCTAGAATAACTAATGTGATTTAAGGCATTACTATAAATCATTTGGCAAATGTTTTTCGTGAACTGCAAAATCGTATTACCCTTTGTATTGCTAATGATGGATGGCATGTGGAAAGTTAAATAAAATTACAATACAAATTAAAAAATATAGATTTACTTCTTTCAAATCCATTTAACAGATTATTTCTATTTTTAATAGAAATAAAGTTATAATTATTTTAAAGTGCACACAGACTTTATGGACACCCTATATATATATATATATATATATATATATATATATATATATAAAACTTGAGTCCCTTCAGTCATAATCGAAACCAAAACTTATGAAGAATTCTTGATAAAATTATTTATAAAATATAGATTACTGGAGTGCTATTTGCTATGATCGAAACCGAAACCAAAACTTATGAAGAATTGTTGGTAAAATTATTTATGACAAGAAAAGGAAGTACATAACAATTAAAATATCCGGATGTAAGCGTGACACAGAAAATAGCACACACGCTATCGTATTAATATACGGGAACGGGAGTTATCCTTGTTGATAAAGTACTTGGTAAAATTCAGTTGTAAGTTATGTCTGAAGGTTGAGGTTTTAAGCGTCAGCGCGGGCAACACGAACTATCAGATTGATAAGAAAGTGCTTGCGGTTTATAACCTTTACATTCAGATCAACATATAGCGGCTCAAATTGATCGAAATAAGCACCTTCTGAATTAATACACTTTTGCCAACGCAAAATATATGTATTTATGTCAATATCGTAAAAAAAAAAAATCTTGCGTTCTGGTTGCGATGAAGTCGCTGGACACGTTTTTATTTTATTTTATATCGCTTAGATTTTTTTAAGCATTTCTCAGGGAGAAAGTTGTCGAGATGCTTGAAAAAGAAGTAGTTTGTAAAGGAGAGATCTGGAGAGTATGGAGGAAAAGGCAGAGTTTCGTAGTCTAATTTGTTAAACTTCTGCAGGGTTGGTTTAGCAACGTATGGTTAGGCATTGTCGTGAAGGACTTTCAAATGATTTACTGTACAATAACCTTTCAAATAATTTACTATACAATAACCGTTCTAATAATTTACTATACAATAACCGTTCTAATAATTTACTGTACAATAAACTTTCAAATAATTTACTGTACAATTGTAGTATTGGGAATCACAGCTTAATTGCTATATAGGTAGTTTTAGAAATAGAAAGTTATATAGCATATTTTCATTTCCCATCAGCGAGTTGGCAGGGTCACAAAAGGTTAGGTTTGAGAGAGAATGCACCGGAAATTAGGGGTGGTATGCACCGGAAATTAGGGGTGACACGGGAATTGTGGTCGTAGGCTTCCGGTTGACGATCACATGGGCTGAGAATGGTTTAAGCAGCAGAGGAATGCAGATCTGAGATTTCAGATCTCTCCACAACCAGGGATCGAGAGGATAGGCTTGCCTTGAAATAAAAGATTGAAGCTTCAAATCCATCTTATTGTTATCGATGGATTTGTCTGCAGTGACCACTCCCCACAAGATGGAGACCAGCGTCCAAGAAGGCATCATCCGCTGGCCAAGGTAACCAGACATGTACGATTATGTTATTTTCACGTACACGTCTCGAAGATTTCATGGCAAGAAACGGGGTAAGGATAAGAACACCACAACACACACATATAACAGTGAACTGCACGTAAGATATGTGAGAGCATACACACACACCAAACCCATATATGTAAGAACATTGATAAGAACACAGACACTTAAAAGTAACATTAGTAAAAGTACCCATAAAAGTAAAAAGTAAACGAAATAGAAAACTGAACAAATAAATAATTAGACACACAAAAGCTTTTACGGTAACACAATAACCTTTCAGATCATTTACTGCACAACACGCTTTCATATAATGTACTGTATAATAACCTTTCAAATGATTTACTGTACAATAATATTTCAAATAATTCATAGTACAATAACCTTTCAGTAAGTTTATTGTACAATAACCTTTCAGATAATTAACTGTATAATAATCTTTCAAATAATTTACTGTACGATAACCTTTCAAATAATTTACTGTACAATAACCTTTCAGATAATTAACTGTACAATAATCTTTCAAATAATTTACTGTACAATAACCTTTCAGATAATTAACTGTACAATAATCTTTCAAATAATTTACTGTACAATAACCTTTCAGATAATTAACTGTACAATAATCTTTCAAATATTTTACTGTACAATAACCTTTCAAATAATTTACTGTACAATAACCTTTCAAATAATTAACTCTAAAATAAACTTTCAAATAATTTACTGTACAATAACCTTTCGAATAATTAACTGTACAATAACCTTCCAAATAAATTACTGTAGAATAAACTTTAAAATGATTTACTGTACAAAGCCTTTCAAATAATGGACTGTACAGTAACCGTTCGAATAATTTACTGTAGAATAACCTTTCAAATAATTAGCTGTACAATAACCTTTCAAATATTTTACTGTACAATAACCTTTCAGATAATTTACTGCGAAACAAGCTTTCATATAAGGTACTGTACAATAACCTTTCAAATGATTTTTGTACAATAACCTTTCAAATATTTTACTTTAAATAAACTTTCAAATATTTCACTGTACAATAAGATTTCAAATATTTTACTGCACAATAACCTTTCAAATAATTTACTGTACAATAACCTTTAAAATATTTTACTCCACAATAACCTTTCAAATATTTTACTCTACAATAACCTTTCAAATATTTTACTCCACAATAACCTTTCAAATATTTTACTGTAAAATAACCTTTCAAATATATTACTGTACAATAACTTTTCGAATAATTTACTCTACAATAACCTTTCAAATATTTTACACAACAATAACCTTTCAAATATTTTACTCTACAAAAACCTTTCAAATATTTTACTCTACAATAACCTTTCAAATATTTTACTCTACAATAACCTTTCAAATAATTTACTGTACAATAACTTTTCGAATATTTTACTCTACAATAACCTTTCAAATAATTTACTGTACAAAAACCTTTCAAATATTTTACTCTAAAATAACCTTTCAAATACTTTACTCTACAATAACCTTTCAAATATTTTACTCTACAATAACCTTTCAAATATTTTACTCTACAATAACCTTTCAAATAATTTACTGTACAAAAACCTTTCACATATTTTACTCTAAAATAACCTTTCAAATACTTTACTCTACAATAACCTTTCAAATATTTTACTCTACAATGACCTTTCAAATATTTTACTGTAAGTTAACCTTTCAAATATATTACCGAACAATAACCTTTCGAATATTTTACTGTACAATAACCTTTCAAATATTTTACTCTATAAATAACCTTTCAAATAATTTACTGTACGATAACCTTTCAAATAATTTACTGTACAATAACCTTTCAAATAATTTACTGTACAATAACCTTTCAAATAATTTACTGTACAATAACCTTTCAAATAATTTACTGTACAATAACCTTTCAAATATTTTACTCTATAAATAACCTTTCAAATAATTTACTTAACAATAACCTTTCAAATAATTTACTGTACAATAACCTTTCAAATAATTTCTAACAATTTGTACTTACTTTTCGGAGTACATTTTCCGTTGTGAAAGTAGAAATCTTTTTTACAGACACAGGTACGTATTCCGTTTTGAAGCATGCATACGCCATATGGTAAGCAAGGAAACAATTCTTCCGTGACTATCTTACGTCCAGCCTTGCAAATAATCTTCATCGCACATTTCTTGTCTATAAACTCTTCATTGACCTGTTTATAAACAAAATACCACGTGAAAAAGATACATGTGAAAAAATTTAATTTTGTAGCAAACATAACAATTACTACCGAATGGACGATTAACATTGTATAACGATTAAATTTCGGTAATTTAATACGAAATGTCATTGCGCAAAAAGTTCCAAAGGTGGAACGGCAAGCGTAAACATCGTAGCAATAGCGAATGCAGATACACATAGATAGAGGGTGAGGAGCGATAATATGTTTCTTTGATTTTATGTGGAGATGTGTGGCTTGGTCGTTGGCAATGATAGGGCCACTTTCGGCGACGATAGCATCTTTTGGGGTTTGCGCAGAAACACACAGCCATATAATTTACATTGGGTACAAAAGTTATAATTAACAAAGAAGAAAGTTATATATATATATATATTTATATATTAATAAAAACAAAGGGATGTAGTGTTTACCTGATATACGCAATGGTAAACTTAAAACTAATATAAATAACAGTATTTATATATACAAAACTTTTGATCAACTCGAGATGAGTTTCATTCAAGCTTAAATATTATGCGCGGTTTGTTTTTATATTAGTTTTTTTTTACATATCCAATATTTTTTCATTTTTTTATTTGGCAATTTATAACTACAATAAATTGCGGTTTCACTTAATGCCTTAACTAGCAAATTCTAGCATTGCTACAAATATAATTTGCTGATTTCTTTATGCCATCTGACGAGAAGAATAATAAGAATAGCATTCTTTGAAACTCCGCGGAATAAGGACTTTGTTAATTTTTTTTTTGAGTATTCAGTCGAACAATAAATTTTGATGGTAAAGTTCAACTTACAGTTTTAATTTTCTTTCTGTTATATATATATATATATATATATATATATATATATATATATATATACATATATAAAATTAATCTAATCTAATATATATATTAAATTAATCTAATATATATATATATATATATATATATATATATATATATATATATATTAGATTAGATTAATTTATCTCTGACGTGAATCCCGAAGGATTCGAAAGTACTTATGATAAATATGGTAAATCTACATCAGCTATTCCCGCCAGAAGTGTGAATACTTTTTTTTTCGGAAGTTGGAAAGGACCGAAAATAGAGTTAATAGACAAATGACGTGTATTTTATTTAATGAAATATGCAATGGAGAAAAAAATGATTCCTAAATACACACACACACACACACACACACACACACACACACACACACACACACACACACATATATTTTGTGTATCATTCTTTGGGGGCAGAGAATATAAATATCGCAATCATGAAGGGAAGACTTATATAATTCAAGATTAAAAGCGTTTTTAAAATAAAGTAATAGGAGCGAAGAAGTGCTCACTCCATTTAAAGATCTTTTCAAGTGCGGTTAAGAAGGCCTTCTCTCTGTAAACAGAGAGAATGCCTCTTGGGTTTGAGCGTGATTATTCTCATGGATCTTCGAGTAATATAATGTTGCTTTATTTTAATCGATTTCCCCCATTTTTAACATTTTTTCCCCACACATAAGGGAACGCAACGTAATTCCATATTTAATTGTATTTTTTTCTGCCAGTTCGATACCTTTACTGACTAGTTGTGGTGGATATTTTCTTTTCTTCATGGTTATTTGCGAACTGGTAGAAAAATTCCAATAGATCAACTAAGAATCGCCCCCCCCAACACAACCTTCTTTTAAATACGTTGACGTGCACAAATTCTGACAGGGCTTGATTCCTAGAGCAAGTCTTATCAAGAAAAGAAGAAAGAGAAAAGGTAAATAATAACAGAAGGAGATTCATTCAAATTACGCTGAACTACTTAACTAAATAAAACATATATCATCTTAATTGGAATTCATTGAGATGAGTATTATTTATTAATCTTATTTATTGCGGACTATTATCCTCATCTTTTATTGCGTGAGGGTTTAAAGTTATCAGAAAAAGAAAACAGCATTATAAGTAGACGGCAGAAACATTAAAGGAAGAACTCCAATCTGTAGTGGAATGGGGACATAAATGGATGGTCACATTCAATGATGCCAAAGCTAAGATTGTTTCCTTCAATAATTACAAGAAACATTCTCTACCACCAATAGTAATAGTTAAAGATACATTACTTGAAAGTACTTCTTTTAAACGTCTCAGCTTGACGTTCACAGGGAACATGGTTAGAGCAGATACACTGAGAGCTTTGCCAGGGCCGCTGCAAGGAAGGTAGGCTCTCTCTACCGTGCTAGAAAGTTACTTACTCCTGAAAGTATTCTGTACCTCTATAAGGCCACCATTCGACCATGTATGGAGTATTGTTGTCACATTTGGACTGGTGCATCTGCTGCTAGTCTCTCATTCCTGGGCAGGGTTCAAAAGAGAGTCGCCAACCTAATAAGTCTTGAACCTCATCTAGGCTTCAATCTCTCTCTCTTCGACGAAATGTTGAATCCCTCTGCCTGTTCTACAAGTATTTAAATGTTGAGTGCTCCGACGAACTACAGGCACTTGCACACCCTCCACGTGAATACCCCCGACAAATGCGACAAACAGCAAAATCCCATCCCTACATAGTAGAGATCCCTAGATTTATAAAAGCCTTTTACTCCAATAGTTTCTTCCCCAAAACTGCTAGACTTTGGAACTCCCTTCTAGGACTCTGCTCTCTCGACTGTACTGACATGCAGAAGTTCAAGTGTAATGTAAACAGACATCTTGCTGCTCATCTCCCTACGTAGTATTCCTGTAAATTATGTCCGCGATAATAGCCACCTACATCAAAGTGGCGCTGGACCTTGTTTGGGGCGAAAATGTAATTATATATATATATATATATATATATATATATATATATATATATTTAATTTTATATATATATACTATATTTATATATATATATTATAGAATTGGAATCGATGATTGTATCGGAATCGGGTAAAATAATGGAATCATCATATCACTTATATATTAGGCCATCTCATAAGTTCTGTCCAAATTTATGATTTGAGATTGTTTTTAGAAGGTACCCTTTTAGGAACTTTTCCAAGTTGTTGAAGATGACGATGTGGTTTGAAGTCAGTTTTATTGCCAATTCCCCAACTGATAAAGCAGGATTTTTTTTTCAAGAACTGCTTCAAGAAACTTATCATCAAACTCAACTGGATGTCTTGTTCGATCTTCATCTTCAAGAGGGAAATTCCCATTTCTGAATTGAGCAAACCATCTTCATCCATACATTCCTTTCAATAAACTGAGTATATACTTCAAGCCGCTTCTGCTGATCAGCTTCCTTTCTTGAACTCATAAAGCATTCTATACCTCAAATGATTGCTTGGCACTTAGTAGGGTTGTAATCAAACAGATTTAAATTTTATCGTTCTGGTAAAAAATGTAATCAGTTAAAATACATCTACACTTAAAAATGTGAAAACATACACAATATTTTAAAAAAGTTTCATTCAATTTAAAAACTAAGGTAAAAATTCGGACAGAACTTATGGGATGACCTGATACAAGAAATGTCTACTTACTTCCATGTAGAATCCATCATGAACGCAGCCACATTCGGATTGGGGAACACATGTTTTCCCACTGAGTATGAATCCTTTCTTACATACGCAACCTTCAATATATCGCTGACATTTTGGATTCGGTTCAGAACAAGATGGTTGATAAATCTTCGTGGAGGGTTTATATACAGAATTGGGAGGACATTGTTTGGCTAGAAAGAAGGCAAAATAAAAAGTGGCATCAAAAACTCGTAACAAATCAAGAAAATAGCAAAGAGCTTTACATAAAACATCACTATTACCCTCATCTTAGTTGTTTCACGACGTTCCGGCCAACTATTCCTCTGGCCTTCGTCAGGTGGTAACCGTGACTGGTAGGAACTGAATCTTTTGACTGCATTTACTGCAATTATTGCCTTCCATAGTTGTTGTCGTCTAACCACGTTTTTGGCCAAGTAAGCCTCTGACCAGCTTTGGGTAAGATTGAAACCGTTATCCTCAAACAATTCTCACCTGACGAATGCGCGAGGAATATTTGGCCGAAACGTCGTGAAACAACCAATAAAAGACGAGTATAATAGTCCGCAATAAAAAAAATTAACAAATAATACTCATCTTAATGAGTTCCAATTAAAAATAATATATCACTATCTTCCAATTAAAAATAATATATCACTATCTTCCAATTAAAAATAATATATCGTTATCTTCCAATTAAAAATAATATATAACTATCTTCCAATTAAAAATAATATATCACTATCTTCCAATTAAAAATGATATATCACTATCTTCCAATTAAAAATAATATATCGTTATCTTCCAATTAAAAATAATATATCACTATCTTCCAATTAAAAATAATATATCGTTATCTTCCAATTAAAAATAATATATCACTATTTTCCAATTAAAAATAATATATCGTTATCTTCCAATTAAAAATAATATATCACTATCTTCCAATTAAAAATAATATATCACTATCTTCAAATTAAAAATAATATATCGTTATCTTCCAATTAAAAATAATATATCACTATCTTCAAATTAAAAATAATATATCACTATCTTCAAATTAAAAATAATATATCGTTATTTTCCAATTAAAAATGATATATCACTATCTTCCAATTAAAAATAATATATCGTTATCTTCCAATTAAAAGTAATATATACCTATCTTCCAATTAAAATAATATATCGTTATCTTCCAATTAAAAATAATATATCACTATCTTCAAATTAAAAATAATATATCACTATCTTCAAATTAAAAATAATATATCGTTATCTTCCAATTAAAAATAATATATCACTATCTTCCAATTAAAAATAATATATCGTTATCTTCCAATTAAAAATAATATATCACTATCTTCAAATTAAAAATAATATATCACTATCTTCAAATTAAAAATAATATATCACTATCTTCCAATTAAAAATAATATATCACTATCTTCCAATTAAAAATAATATATCACTATCTTCCAATTAAAAATAATATATCACTATCTTCCAATTAAAAATAATATATCGTTATCTTCCAATTAAAAATAATATATCACTATCTTCCAATTAAAAATAATGTATCACTATCTTCCAATTAAAAATAATATATCACTATCTTCAAATTAAAAATAATATATCGTTATCTTCCAATTAAAAATAATATATCGTTATCTTCCAATTATAAATGATATATCACTATCTTCCAATTAAAAATAATGTATCACTATCTTCCAATTAAAAATAATATATCGTTATCTTCCAATTATAAATGATATATCACTATCTTTACTATTATGAGAGGAGGAAGAGCAGGAGGAGGAGGAGGAGGAGGAGGAGGAGGAGGAGGAGGAGGAGGAGGAGGAGGCTCCTTCAGTTTTTTACAAACTATGGATCCCCATCCGTAGGGGTGCCTGCGCGTTAATTTCTTGGAGCAGGAGGTGCGCAATCTCCACCCACACCTCACCTGACTCGACATTGTTAACTACCAGTGGCGAGTGAAGTGTATGTTCAGGACGACTGGAAACAAATGCCGAGATAAGCGGAGAGCAAATACAGCGCCTAGAATTCCCAAATGGTCACCCATCTGATACTAACCAGGCTCAACGTTGCTTAACTTCGGTGATCTGACGAAAACCGGTGTATATTTATTATATAAAAGCCACTGGGCGTGTGTGGGAGTTCTTTTCTTATAGGTTCCGAAACGGTTGAGTCTATCTTTTTAAAATTTCACACAAAGGTAATTTATATGTTCGGCAGTGTTCTTAGATATGTTTTGTACAGAAATTCACCCGATGAGTATCGAAATCCCTCCCCCCCAAAAGAAAGACCGATGTAAAAATAGCTTTTCTCCCTTGTAAATGAAAGAAAAAATTATTTTTACAGGGGAATATTTTACGTTAAACCGGCCAAGTGTGACAATAAAATCTTAGTAAATCATTTCTTATATAATCTGGAGATATAACTTAGTGGTAGAGCATTCGACTACAGCTCAAATGGTCCTTTGTTCAAGCCCGGGTGTACCTCACCATTTTATTTTCATTTTTTTCTTATTAATGAGTTCAATTTATAATAATACGCGAGTTACTATTTAAAATCGCCGCAAATCATTTGCATATTTTCAAACTAAACATTAATCAGAAGTGACTTTTCCAGGGCATTCATCATCAAGCCCAAATATCAGCTGACGTGATAATGTAAACAAACATAGCTGGAATTTGATGAACGACATTATTATTATTATTATTATTATTATTATTATTATTATTATTATTATTATTATTATTATTTTCTTTTTGCGAATTAGTACATCGGGCAAATTAATGCTTGTAATATATAATAGTATATAGAGGATTGATTTCATAATAATCCACAATCTGCATAAATTAAAATATCATGTTTAAGCGTATTGTACGACTGGGCAACACCGGGCTGCCAGTTAGTCCTTTATAATTACGTGGAGTGTTTATACGGACCGCTATTTTATTCTCTTACCTTTCACGGTTTCTTTTCGCCGTCGTTTTTGGCTTTTTTTTTCGTGCAGAATACACAGGGTAAACGTTCGCTGAGGTTTCTGCAAGGTTTTATTTGGAGAGAATGGACTTCGGAGACAGAGACTAATGTTATTTTAATTAGTTTTTTTTATTCATGGTCATCCCTTACAAGGCATATCGCCACTTGGACGTAAGGGGATTCTATTTGGGACAACGCCTAGGAAAGATTAACAAAATGTTGGTTTACATTACATTTAAACTTCTACATATCAGTGCAGACAGGGAAGCAGATAGCAGAAAAAGACTTCCGAAGTCTAGCTGTTCTAGGGAAGAAACTATTTCACGACCGAGCAACATCGAGCTGCCAGCGAGTACTCTTTTATTTATAAAGCTATCAAGTTGTACTCGCCCGCTATGGCTCCGCAATTTTATTTTCTTTATTACTGGAAAACATTATACTAAAACTAATCCATACATAAGAGAATATAACACCTTATTTCTCTCTATCGATGAGAAAAGAAGACAAAACTAATCGATAAGAATAAGAAGACAAAACTAATCGATAAATGAAACTAACAGTGTTTGTGTATTATTATGGGATTTCAGATTGTTTTTCTGTATTATAAAGTCATCGCTTATCAAGACATAAACGCCACTCAAGGCTAAGTGTTAATAAATATTAGGTGAAACAACACCGCGACGATCGGTGATGGTGGAAATTGGATACAGATTAATTACTTGTTTACGTTGGACTTGAAAACGACCATGTTATAGTCAGCTGGAAAGCAGCTCCGCGGAATTGTTTCACAGACGAGCAATTCTGACAGAGAAAAAAAACTTTGCTCATGGAATGTTCGTTTATTTTTAAACCCGATAGTTTTTAGTCTCAAACACAATAATTAGGACCGTTTTAGATACCCATATCAAGCTCTCGTCAGCCAGTACTGATGTCTTGATGAGTATTGGCTGATATGGGTATCTAAAATATGGGTATCTAAAACAGTCCTTATTATCGGGTTTGAAACCGACGGTAATAATGATTTGTCTCATCTAATAACTTTCTGTAAACAAAATATAAATACGCTTTTATTTTAGGATTTTCATTATAATTGAGCACTCTGCAGGATTTCTCCCCCCCAAAAACTAATTACCAGAAGCATAAAGTTTCCTCTTTATTTATATATATATATATATATATATATATATATATATATATATATATATATATATACCAGAAGCATAAAGTTTCCTTTTTTATTTTTTATATTTTATTTTTTTCTATACCTATGCACCCCCTGCCCAAATAAAATACAAAAAAAAAAAAAAAAAACTCAAACTAAAACGGAACATTAATATATACAAATGGCATTATTTTTTTTTCGATTTTGATTCTCTTTAACGATGCTATTTTTTTGTCTTTTCTTTTACTTGGTTTTATAACATGGCGTTTCCTTTTTTTTCAAATTTTATTTTTCTATACTATACACATAAACATTGCGCAATTATCCCCCAGCACCCCCAAAGCAAAAAGAAACCCCTGAAACATAACATTAATATTCACGGGTAACATTGTTTATTTTTCGTTTTCAGCATGAACCGCTTAGAATTTAGTTGACGTCTTAATATTTTATTAGTTTGCCTACAAAACCACTTATTTGCTATATGTTTAATTTATCTAATTTTAAAAATAAATTTTTACCTTAGTTCAAACTACACACTTATCTCTAAAATGACGACTTTTATGAGTTTTCTGCTACGCTGATTAAGATAGTTTTATTCATATTTAGCGGATGCAAGTATTTTCCGAGATATAAAGCCATGTATTATGCACTTTAAAATACTGACCGCCAGATCACTGCACACGGGCGAAGGACAAATCTAATTCTAGCCGACTTCCCCCCCCCCGTTTTTTTTTTTTTTTTTGGTTTATAGTATTTGCGCGTGGGGATTCTGACAGCGATTATCAAAGTTAAATTTGGGCAAATATTTTGACACCCCCTCTAATAAAATGGGTTGTCTATTTCGAAAGCGGTTCTTAACATGGGGATGTTTCTGGTGACTATTCTAAAATCCATTTTTAACATGCGGTTGTTAGGGGATGTCCATTCTGAAAGCTGTTCTTAACATGAAGAGGTTAGGGTGTGCAGTTCGAAAGCCGTCACTTAACATGAGAAAGTTGGGGGTTGGTCAACAAAAACAACAACAACAACAACAACAACAACAACAACCGTACTTTAATTTTTTTTCGCGGGGGTATGCTTCCACCGGGTCACGCCGATTAACGCGTCCTTCTAGTATATATATATATATATATATATATATATATATATATATATATATATATATATATATACACCTGATGTCAGGTAATATCATATGCTACTGGTACCATGTAACCTAGTTCTACCTGCCTCATGGTCGGGTCACCGGCGACTAGACCACCAGACTTGTTTGGTGAGGAGGGTGGCTAGTCTCCCTGAAGGATTAAAAACATGACCTTCCAAAGGGAGAATGAACCCTTTTTCGGGTTCAACGGCCAACTAGCACCGTGTGTGTTTGTGTGTATGCATGTGTGTTGGGGTGGAGAGGGCTCCCGTAAGCCGTGGTGAAGGCAACCTTTCTAGGAGAAGCAAATCTCTGATTTAAAAAACCATAAAGCAGGAGACCAGTACCCGAATTAAGCTAGTCTGCAGTTTAACTTGTTGCTGGCTATCTTGCTCTTGCGTGTTGCTGGATCTCAAACTTTTTAACAGAGAGAGAGAGAGAGAGAGAGAGAGAGAGAGAGAGAGAGAGAGAGAGAGAGAGAGAGAGAGAGAGAGACTTAGCTGTCTACAAAGCTAAGACTCTGTAACATCATCTGTGTAATGATACTCCCTCAGGCATTTGTCTATTAAAATGGTCCTGCGGCGACGGAAGTCATTTTTGAGCTCATGGACTTTAAGTATCTGAGGGAGTGGCACTCGTCTGACAAGACGTTGCAATCATCATATATATATATATATATATATATATATATATATATATATATATCACTTATTTTTCTCTTCCCTTCTCGACAGCGACAATTTGCTATTTATTACATTGTGATAACCTTTCAATACTTCCCTAAACAAATCGATGGTTAATATATAAATATAATTTATAATTTAGAAAAATTATAAACAAAATCGAACAGAAAGCATCGATGATCATATATTAAAAATATATGAGAGTCGTTTACCCCTCAAAACATCGGCATGCATCGATAAAATATCCAATATAAATCATCTAATATTTAGTATAGTTCAAAAATTGATCTCTTACGGCATTTGGCAATTTTCCTCCAGTTAACGTTGATTCCAAACTCAGCACATCTGCCAGCAAATTCTTCAATAACTGAACAGAAAACGGTTTGCAAAAGTTCGATGTTCTTGCGATAAACACACACGTCGATGCGACATGATATCATATAGTCTGCAACAATTTGTTTTCCAAGTATCGTTCGACATTTCCTGAATATTTTATGCCAAATAACGTTGCATTTTCTGGTTGTGTCACTTTTACAGTTTGTGTTTACGTCGGTTACGTCACAACTGAAAAGAAAATGAAATAACGTTAACTCATGAAAACCAGGAAAATAATGATATTCTAGAAACCAAAGCATCAAAGTGATTCACGGTGAAAAAATAAAAGTATCCCCCTAGAAAAGACGACATGATTCCATTTCCGTTTGACGAAAACCGGTTTACTTTTTTCTTGCAGACCATCTAACTAGTTAGCCAATTGTGTATAAATTCCAAAAGCGATAGGAGCCTTCTATCACGTCTGAAAGTGACACGTTGTTCAACAAGCGAGGTCGGAGATGCGCTGCTGTACAATTCATGATCTCTACTGATCCAAGTTATGACATCAGAACCATTGCCAGCACCTTCAAAATGCAAATCCGGACGATTCAATGCTTGAGGGCACAGCTCAACGTTTCTGGGTACGGTAATGGTCTTTGATGTAGTTTGAAGTGAGAGCCACATCCTTCCACCTCACATCTTCGAAATCGGCTTGAAAGTCAACACTAAAATGTACATGAAAAGAGTGTAGTGATCCCCTGATGCAATCAGGTGGCCACTGGCAAACCCTGGTTGTGGCAGCAAGACTCGGCGCCGGTCCACAAGTTCCAAAAAAACCAGGCTTGGCCTGAGAAGAAGTGTTACGACTTTGTACAGTTCTCTCACTCCCCTCTCCTACCCCCGATATGAACCTGCTGGACGACTCCGTTTAGCTATACATCGAGAACATCACCAACATGACCTCCTACAACACCAAAGCCAGCTTTATCATCGCTATCAATCGAGTATTCGCAGAGATCCCGCCGGCGCTTGTAGAAAAGACATGCTCCCAGTTCTGGACTCGTATCGAGGCGGTGATTGAGGCTGACAGCTACAACATTTGATAGCTGTATACTTTACTACATAATCAAGTTACGTGAATAGATTTTTCCGAATAAAAGTTTTAAAATAAAGTTCTAGTGTTGTTTTTATGAGGGCGACAAATTTATTGTTCCACCCTGTATTTTCTGATTAAAACTTCGTCAGTTTAGCACCATATGAGTTAGATTTTAATATTAATGGTTCACAATTATCAAGTCCAAAATCTACTAGAGGATAAAGTTAGTGAGATTTTCTATTTAGATGGGGGTACAGTCCCACGAAAAGATTGCGAACTATAAAGAGTTCACATGACGACAGGAGAGATATTTTTTTTTTGACGTTGGAACCGAAAACAACCATTTCGTATTATGTTTCTGAGTTTGTTAGATGAGGATTTCTAATTCGTATTATTTAGATTATATACGGCATAATAGCACTTCACAAACCGGTTCACATCAGATCACCGAAGTTAAGCAAGGATGAGCCTGGCCAGTACCAGATGAGTGACCATTTGGGACTTCCAGATGCTGCGTGCACTCTCCGCTTATCGTTGCTTTGTTTCCAGTAGTCCTTTACTTCTCTTTGCCACAGAATTTAAACAGTGCTGATTCAGGAGAGGTGTGCTTGGGGATTGCGCAGACCTTGCTACATAATTACACGCGCAACTACCCTTACAGGGGGTATCCTTTGTCTCTCAACACTGAACGGAGGCATCGATCAGTTATTTAGGTAATTCACACTACTGTGCTCATTTTAAATATAATTTTCACAATATATATATATATGCCAGGGCGAATGAACACTTTTTCGGGGTCAACAGCTAACTAGCACCGTGTGTGTTTGTGTGTATGTATGTGTGTTGGGGTGGAGAGGGCTCTCGTAAGCCGTGGTGAAAGCAACCTTTCTAGGAGAAGCAAATCTCTAATTTAAAAAACCATATAGCGGGAGACCAGTACCCGCATTAAGCTGGTCTGCAGTTTAGCTTATTGCTGGATATCTTGCTCTTGCTTGTTGCTTGATCAACATTTTGAACCGAGAGAGAGACTTAGCTGTTGTACAAAGCTAAGACTCTTTAACATAATCTGTGTATAGATACTCCCTCAGGCATTTGTCTATTAAAATGGTTCTGTGGCGATGGAAGTCATTTTTGGGCTCATGGACTTTAACTGTCTGAGAGAGCGACACTCGTCTGACAAGACGTTGCAATCATATATATATATATATATATATATATATATATATATATATATATATATATATATATATATATTCGGTCGATGTAAACATCCGACCTTCTTCAAACGGCTTTCATATCATATCGATAGATTCCGACCCAGAAAACAGCTATTCGATTATTGTTGGCTAGCTTTTGACCTTGAGGTCATAGTTTTTGGCTCTTTACATTGAGTGATTTCATGCCTTTTCTGGAGTGATTTTCATAAAAAAATATGTAACTACTTGCCACCCGCATTTCCCGGTCGTAAAATACGCTTAAATATGATATTTTGATTAATGCAGATTTCGTAGTTATTATAATATTATATTGGACCCATATATATATATATATATATATATATATATATATATATATATATATATATATATATATATATATATATATAGTGATGATTTTAAAAGTTAAAAAAAAAATGATTCGTGCACCACCACTGAGAATCAAAATCTAAACGTTTAGCTTACGATTCACTTTTTCTTTTCGCGATTATGCCTAAGATATGAAGACATGTTTACTGCTAGGCTAAAAATCAAAACATGAACCAATAGCTATTACGTCACGCACGCATATTCGTAATGCTGTCGTTCGACCTTCATCTGAAATTGAAATTAGATGCCCCTCAAGTTGTTCAACCTTCGACGGTTATGCCCGTAAAAATGCAACTGGACTATCCAAGGTTTTTCGGAACGTCCATAGAAGATAAGTTTTCGTTCAGAACCTTTCTGAATAAATTCGAATTTTGTACAGATAGTTTGATTAAGACTGACAGATTGTTATTGCTTAAATCAAAGCTGGATGGTGATGCATTTGGTGCAATCTCCAGTCTAGATGTAACAGCAGACAATTATGATGTAGCCCTGAAAATGTTAAGGGAAAAATATTTAAATCCAGATTTAATTAGAAATTGGGTTTTAGAGGAAATTATTCCTACTCCGTATCACATAACGGATTAAAAAAATTTAAGGTCATTTCTCGAAAAGGTTAAGCGAGATTTGATAGAACTTGATAAGTTTTACGGGACTGACTTCTTTTGCTGAGGGTGGAACCTCAGGGGCAGTGATAGTCCACATATTGTCTGCCAAATTTCCTAATGTTATAAGGAGAGAATTAATGAATAGAAGTGGTGAAAAATTCCCTTCTCTAAATACTATAATGTCCCACGTGTTTAAAATTACGGAATATTCATTAGCCGCACCGCTCGATGTTTAGCGGGAAATTTGCGCGCCAAAATTGGCGCCTTCTTCACCTGAGATGAAATCCAATATGGCGTCTTCTTCTCCACGTGAGGTGAAAGCCACTTTATTATGCAAGCTGTGCGAAGCAACAGATCATTTGATTAATAACTGTAGTAAATTTCCTTCCTTCGATGCTTATCTAAGGCAATCAGCGTCTAAGAAAAAGTGTTGACATTTTATGATTTGTTACGTCACCGTAGTACTGACAGTTTTAATAGGGCCAAATTATTGCTATTTGCTAACATGCAAATGGAAGCCTTTTCACATGAACTAGGGTACTTGAAACAACCTTCCGGTAAAGTGCCTCCCCCTAGGGTAACTGCCTTAGGGTTATTCCTTGATGAAGATGGGTTAATCAAAACCAGAATTCTGATATTCTGCCTTTCGAGGTCAAGTTCCCCCTTTTGTAGGGAAAAAATCATTATTTAACAAAATTGGCGATTAAGGAAGCTCATCTTAACTGTTGCCGCATGGGGGTTAATTCAACCCTCAGTAAGTTAAGGCTGTCTGGGGTTTGGATCCCCTCAGGAAGACAAGCCGTAAAATCCTCCGTGCGCTTTTTGTAACATGCTTTTACTTTTAAGTTCAAAAGAGGAGGCTTTATTTTCGGAACAAATCTCGAAAGTGTGATAAATTAGAAAACACTTTTGTATTTGTTCAAAGTTCAATACAAAAATGAATTATTACATCGATTGTCACGATAAATGAAATATCAATCAAAAATTAATTATTATATCGATTGCCACGATAAATGAAATATCAATCAAAAATTAATTATTATATCGATTGTCACGATAAATAAAATATCAATCAAAAATTAATTATTATATCGATTGCCACGATAAATGAAATATCAATCAAAAATTAATTATTATATCGATTGCCACGATAAATGAAATATCAATCAAAAATTAATTATTATATCGATTGTCACGATAAATGAAATATCAATCAAAAATTAATTATTATATCGATTGTCACGATAAATGAAATATCAATCAAAAATTAATTATTATATCGATTGTCACGATAAATGAAATATCAATCAAAAATTAATTATTATATCGATTGTCACGATAAATGAAATATCAATCAAAAATTAATTATTATATCGATTGTCACGATAAATAAAATCTCAGACTGACACGTGATAGAGATTCGACGTCATGCATAAATGTCCAATTTATAGCTATGATATGGTATACATTAAAAAATCATGGTACCATATACATACACAAACAAAAAAATAATTTCATTCAATGTAATAAATAATCATTAATTTTTCTTACTTTTTTGTAGGTCTGTCGCTGTCATCTTTGACTTGGTAACTCATTCCAATCAATGAATATTTATTGCGACTCTTCGATACGTCTTCACCTTCTTTGGTTCGGAAGTCATCTTTCTTTCCATTGCAGTCACCGCAGATTCCAGTCAAGAGATTAGCAAACCGGCCAGGTACTTTCACGATCACTCTATGGCTACCATCAAAGCGAACTTTTAATCCAAACGAAGTTGACAGAATAATCCATCCACAAGAGTATCGAACACGAGTTCGGGAACGTGTAACAAATGGAAGTGATTTTCGTTCTCCATTAACCTATTAAGATAAATATGTTATTTTATAATGAGCTTATGTTGCTTGTTTGAAGAATTATATATACATATATATATATATATATATATATATATATACATATACATATATATATATATATATATATATATATATATATATATGCTAGCATGGGTGCCCAGCGTTGCCGGGGTATTTGGAGATGTATGTTGAGCAAAAAGAAAAAAAATGGTCAATTTTTAAAACTTTGACCCTTATTATGACCCCTTAACATTTATTGTTTTGGGGTCAAATTAAGCTATTAAGTTAGATCCATGTCCAATGAAACTACATCTAAAATTTCAATTGTTTAGACCGAAAATTGTCGGAGGAGTTTGATAGAGTTCTCAAAGGTCAAATCGTTGAATTTTGACATCTTAATCGCGAAATTTCTGGCCGAAAACCGATCACATCGATTTTTCCTAAGCTCAGTACCCTGTATATCATATTTCGAGTCTGTAGACTTAAAATTGACAGAGTTATTGCGTAGGGAAATGTACACACACAGACACACAGACAGACACTTTCACTTATATATATATATATATATATATATATATATATATATATACTGTATTAACAAAACTAAGACTTCAAAAAAGGAATTGATAGCAATAAAACGTGTATTTCATTGAAAGTTATAATTGTTTCAAGACTAGTTGGACAATTTCAAGCATTATCAATTCATAATTTGAAGTCTTGGTTTTGTTAATACAGTATATGAATGCTCAAATATGAAATATGATAATTTTGTAGGTTACATTTTAAATAATCTCCGTTTGGCTTAAAAATTCATTGGTATATGTAATTTACTGAATTATACGTAACCAGTAAAATTCAGTATATTACAAACAAGTATATATATATATATATATATATATATATATATAAAAGTGAAAGTGTCTGTTTGTCTGTGTGTGTATCTGTGTATCTGTGTGTGTACATTTTCATACGCAATAACTCTGTAAATTTTTAGTCTACAGACTCGAAATTTGATATACGGGGTACTGAGATTTGGAAAAATCGATGTGATCGGCTTTCGGCCAGGAATTTGGCTGTTAAGGGGTCAAAGTTCAACGATTTGACCTTTGAGAACTCTATCAAACTCCTCCGACAATTTTGGGTCTAAACACTTGACATTTTAGATATAGTTTCCTTGGACATGGATCTAACTTGATAATTTGATTTGACCCCAAAACAATAAATGTTAAGGGGTCATAATAAGGGTCGAATTAAAAAAAATTGACAGTTTTTTTGTTGCTCAGCATACATCTCCAAACACCCGGGCAACGCCGCGCAGAAATGCTAGTATATATATATATATATATATATATATATATATATATATATATATATATATATATATATATAGTGTTATAATAATTAGTAGTTCTCAAAGTTCCAACGATCATTTTTCTCAGTTAGTAATTTATTGCTTTTCAAAAGGTAACTATTACAATATTGTTTCGTGCGTAACTTACAAATCGGCAAAATTATGTCTTTGCCGCATTTCCAGTCACTTTCTCATCATATGCTCGCCATAATTCAATAGGAAAACACAGTTTTGAACAACTTATATGATATATACAACCGACGAATTTAACCATTTTTTTCTCGTTGCAAAAAACAGAGGCGGCCAACAGCGGACAGGTATGCCGTCTTCGTTTCGTATATTATATGTTCTGTCACGCACGCCCAAAAGCTATACGAATCACGGGCCGTTAAGTAAATAGACAATAAGGGATCTTAGGACAACAGTCCGTTATACTAAGAATAACGTAGATAGATAGATATATGGCCCATTCAACACAAAGTTAGATAACACACACACACACACACATTTTTCAACACTTACCAGTACTGTGTTTCCACGCAACATTCTAATCGTGAAGCCGTTCAGTTTCACATCCACCATTCGAGTATATGAGACTCGGGTATTTCCTCGATGTTCGTTCTTCACTTCAATCGCGAAAAAGTCTGGTGCTTCCTCGCTGCTGGCGCTCATTGTATATTTGCAGATTCCCATAAAGTGGATGGTTTGTCCGTCAAACGTTCGATAATGAGGATCACCGTAGGCACTGCACTGGCAAACTTTCTCTATAAAATGATTGAATAGAAAAAAAATCAGTCTATTAACAAGTACGTGTTTCAAAAATGTTGTTTCAATAGTCAACAACTACGTGTGTAATAACAGTATCATAGTATGCTAAGACAGTTTCATGTTTGTATGTACGCCATTGTCGGAATTATCTTACTGAAGAGTAAGGATGTGAAGAAAAGACATTAAGTCATTGTAACGAAATG
>NC_136500.1:138627477-138652477 GCF_053919585.1 Euprymna scolopes | reverse complement strand
ATCCCACAGTTTGTCATTATTCAGAAAAGTTCTTCCAGCCAGTACGCGAGATATAATGGACCAAATATTCTCGATTGGGTTTAAATCGTGGCTTTGACCCGGCCAAAATATCACATCGATTGAATTATTAGAAAAACATTTTTCTGTAACTTTACCAGTGTGTGCAGGGGCATTATCATGTTGAAAAATAATGTTCTAGGATATTCTCAGCTTCTGGATACTTAGTAACAGTTCTGTTTCTAATATTCGAATATATTCCTTTGCATTGATTGACTTTTCACATCTAATAAGTTCCCCAACTCCTGCTGCAGTAAAAGTTCCCCATATCATTATCCCTCCATTCCCGTGTTTTACTGTAGTTTTCATGCAACTTGGCAAAAATCTTTCTCCAGTTCTTCGATTGCACCGTTTGGGAGCATCGGGAGCATCAATAACAAGTCAAAATCTTGATTTATCTGACCAGAAAACGTTCCTCTTGCCATAACACGAGGAAAATCTTTTCTATCATTGATGTTCTTCCTAGATAAAAATGACTTCTTTGCGCAAATTTTAGAGGAAAATCCCATTTCCTTCATTCGTCGAAATATTGTATATCTAGAAAGAGAATTTCCAGCCCCTGTTTTGGATTCTTTGCTATGATCCACATAAATTTTCTTTCAATCCTTCAAAACAGTTAATTTAAGTCTGTGATCGTCCTTCAAAGTGGATGCTCTACGGCGACCAGATCCAGATTTCCCTTTTACCAAGCGTTCGACTTCAAACCTTTAACCAATTCGCTTCACTGAAGAAAAAGAAGTTTTAAATATTTTCTTTTCTTAAAACATCAAAAATCTGCTTGTAAGTCATTTTGGACTGCGTTAATCCTGTAATTTTGTTTTTTATATCCTTGCAAAGATGCGGTCTTACCTTTTTTAGGATTAATTTTTTCACTTATATGCTAGAAATTTTCAGTTAAAATTTACAAAAATTCATGGAAAAATATTGAAAAATCGATTACTCCCTCCTTTCACTCTTGTCCCATTTTTTTTAGCTCATGAGTGTGTATATATATATATATATATATATATATATATATATATATATATATATATATATATATATATTTGTTTTTGTTAGCGATAAGTTCTTGAATGAATTCAATTATTTATATGAAAGTCCATTTTTACCTAAATGCGTGTTGGAAATAATTTTCCCTTCGACCTAAATGGGGAGCGGCATATATATTATTTTTTTAAATATAATTATCCACTGACACATATTTCGTCGTCTACGACTCATCAGAGTGGCTGAATCTAGCGAGATTCGAATGGCCGAATCTCTCTCTATATGTTTTGAGTGCATCAGCTTGAATCGAAACCGAAATGAAAACTTATAATATATATATATATATATATATATATATATATATATATATATATATATATATATATATATATATATATATATATATAACTTGAGTTCCTTCAGTTATAATTGAAAACGAAACCCAAATTATAAAGAATTCTTGGTAAAATTATTTATGAACAACAAACATAACTTAATTGCCATCAGCTCTAATCAAAACCGAAAACAAAACTGAAGAATTCTTGGTAAAATTATTTATGACAAGAAATGGAAGTCTATAACAATTAAACGACAGTCACTCGGATGTAAGTGTGACATATAAAATAAATAACACACACACAATACTTTTAATATATAGATAGAAATTCAGAGTTAAATTATGTATAATAACAACAAAATTTAATGTTTAGCAAAAAAGTACAGAAAATTATTAAAGTATTTTCCTTAACTCATAGATTTTAAATGAATGGCTCATCTCATCAGATGAAATGTTATTAGAAAAAATAGATGTATTATGAATTTTGCTTATTAGCAAATGAATTTAAATTAAAAATTGCAAATGATGGTGTAAAAAGAAAACTAAAAATTGATATATATATATATATATATATATATATATATATATATATATATATATATATATAAGTGAACGTGTCTGTTTGTCTGTGTGCCTGTGTATGTACATTTTCCTACGCAATAACTCTGTCAATTTTTAGTCTACAGACTCGAAATTTGATATACAGGGTACTGAGATTTGGGAAAATCTTTGTGATCGGTTTTCGGCCAGAAAACAGGCTGTTAAGGGGTCAATGTTCAACGATTTGACTTTTGAGAACTCTACCAAACTTCTCCGACAATTTTTGGTCTACACACTTGAAATTTTAGATATAGATTCCTTGGACATGGATCTAACTTAATAACTGGATTTGAGCCCAAAACAATAAAGTTTAAGGGGTCATAATAGGGTTCAAAGTTAAAGGAATTGACCGTTTTTTTTGTTCAACATACACATCCAAACACCCGGCCAACGCCGGGCTGAAATGCTAGTATATATATATATAAAAGTGAACGTGTCTGTGTGTATGTTTCTGTGGGTGTCTGCGTGTGTGTATACATTTCCTTACGCAATAACTCTGTCAATTTTTAGTCTACAGACTCGAAATTTGATATACAGGGTATTGAGATTTGGGGAAATCTTTGTGATTGGTTTTCGGCCAGAAATTAGGCTGTTAAGGGGTCAAAGTTCAACGATTTGACTTTTGGGAGCTTTACTAATCTCCTACGACAATTTTGGGTCTAGACACTTGAGATTTTAGATATAGATTCCTTGGACATGGATCTAACTTAATAACTTGATTTGAGCTCAAAACAAAGTTTAAGGGGTCATAATAGGGGTCAAAGTTAAAAAAAATTCACCGCTTTTTTTTTTGTTGCTCAACATATACCTCCAAACATCCGGACAACGCCGTGTTTAAATGCTAGTAATTAATATACAGGAACAGTAACTCATATGTCCATTTATTTAACGCGCTATTTCGATCATCGATCTGTAATCCATGCAATTGTTTTATTTTCTATTTTGCCCCTCCCTCTTTTTTATTTCTCGTTTAGTTGCTTTCTAATCTGTTCATCTGCTGCCCGTTATAATCAGACTTTCTCTATTTTGGGGTTCATATTTGTCTCGTCATTTTATCGTTGTCTTTATTACACACTATTTTTTAAAATCATTTTCGTTTTACATCGTCAATCGGTATTTATATTATTTAATTGGAATTCATTATTGAGATTAGTATTATTTATTAATTTTTTATTGCGGACTATTATCCTCATCTTTTTTTAATTCCAGGTTAGCATTGTCTGAAGATAGCGGTTTCAATCCTACCCAAAGCCGGCCAGAAGGTTACTTGGCCAAAAAACGTGGTGAAACGACAACAACTATGGAAGGCAGTAATTACTAAGGATGCAGTTAGGAGATTTGGGGTTCCTATCCGATCGCGGTTACCACCAGACGAAGGCCAGAGGAATAGTTGGTCGAAACGTTGTGAAACCACAACTAAGAAAGATGAGGATAAAACTCCTGCAATAAATAAATTAATAGTTGATGTTCATTGTCATTAATTTTCTAGTTCTTTAGCGTAGACATCTTAGTGTACTATTTTATGAAGGTTCTAGAGTATCTAACTAGAAATGCTGCTGCAATACGAGGTGTCTTCAATAATTTTTCAGACGTTTTCCTATAGGCATTTAAAATAGTCGTAAACTCTTGAAAATTCAGTATATGACTGATCAATGTGTATGATTTTAGATTCAACTGAACAGCTCCAGAAGGAATTGGAATACACACTACTAAAGCATGATTGTCACAGCTGCTGAATTTTAAAAATACAATCTGGACGTGAGAATACTTTAGAAGAAGGATATGCAATAAAATTATGTTTTAAACTTGGAAAAATGCCATAAAAATCATATGGGATGCTTCAGACTGTTTTTGAACCATCTTGCTCGATTCGAGCACTAGTTTTTGAGTGGCATAAGAGATTCAAGGAAGGCAGGGAGTCTGTGAGGTATGGTGAGAGGTGTGATAGTAGTAAGCAAGTCAGAACACCAGAATTGATTGATCAAATAAAAAATTTCCTGGATAAGAACCGTCACGTGTCTATAGAGGCAATAAATGCACAGTTTGATGTCAGTGTTGGAACTGTACACACAATTATTCGCTGAAGATGAAGGAGATTTGCGCGAATGAACCACAACTCCAATCCACAACTCAATCTTTATCACAGACTATTTGACCAAGATAGGCACCAAGACAGTTCCTCACCCTCCCTATCGTCAAGACCTTGCCCCTTGTGACTTTTGATCATTCTTTAAGCCCAAGAAAAACCTTACAGGTTATCATTATGAGACAATTAAGGAATATAAAAACGGCTGTGGCGAGGGATATCGTACTCTTCCACAAAAAGAACTTCCACGTGGCTTTCCATAAGTTGTTGGAATGAAACAACAAGTGAAGTTCAACCGAAGGACATTACCTCAAAGGGGACTAGAGTTTCATGTGTGTACTATCAATAAAAGTTCCTATAGGAATTGTTTGGAAACTTATTGAACGTCCCTGGTACGTATTCTTTTCATCCAGATTCTTAGTACAGTATCGTCTTTGTTTTGTTTTACGCATGTATTCCGTTTTACTGATCTATTGTTTAAGAGATGATATGAGTTTCTTTAATGCATAGATATTAATAGGCGTCGCTCTTACTGTGCCCTCCTCACAACCTTTCCCATTATTCCCATTTGCCACTTCTTTATCATGAATTTTCTATTTCGAATCCTATTCTTATTATGCTTAAACTTCAATATTTTTGTATTTTCCTTTTAATTTACCTTTACATGAGACGTTATCATGTAGTATTGGGAATCCCAGATTAAATGCTATATATGTAGTTTTAGAAATAGTAACTTATATAAGCATATTTTGTTTCCCATCAGCGATTTAGCAGGGTCAGACAAGGTTAGGTTTGGCAGGCATCAGACCAAGTCACCTTTAACAACATAGATATTAGGGGTGACGCAGGATTGTGGTCGTAGGCTTCCGGTTTACGACCACATGGGGCAGAGTTGGTATAGGCAGTAGATAAAGCAGGCGGCAAATTGGGTCCCTCCCGACAATCAGGGTCCGAGATGATAGGCTTGCCTTGAATAGAAGATTGAAGCTTCAGTCCATCTTGTTCATTAATGAATCTGTCTGCAGCGACCACTCCCCAACGCAATAGCAGACCAGCGACCAGAAGATATCATCCGCTGGCCAAGGCAAGCGGGTATGTTCACATTACATTGCGCATACACATCTCGGAAACCTTCCAAGGTAAGAAACGGTGTAAGGATCAGAACATACACACATAACAGTGAACTACACGTAACATACGTAAGAGCATACACACCGTATATGCAAGAACATTGATAAACGTAAACGAAACGTAAAAGTACTCGTAACAAGAAGTAAAAGTAAACGATTAGTAACAGAAACCTTTAGCAGTAATAAATAAGTAATAATAAATAAATAATAATAAATAAAGACATCGCAGAAACAAACACAAATTAATAAATTCGACTTCGTTTTGTTGTAGCAAAATACATTTACTGCCATTACTTTCTAAACAATACTTACGTCTTGTTTTTTTTCTAACTGTTCATTTCGTCTTCCATAAGATTAACAAAACTCTGCCGTCTCAACACCAGCTTAAAAGTCTGTTGCCGCCATCACAGGGCCACAGCGCCCATCTCGTTCGGTTTACACTTTACTTCTTCCCTCGAACTTGGCATTAGCCAACCATTTCTCGCTTTCGACTTTACATGTCATCTTCCTCGTTGCGTGTTTTTCTTCTCTCGACCATGTTGTGCCCTTTTTTTTTGTATTCTTTGTCACACAACCCCGCGTATACTTCCTACTTGGCATATGTGTTTTTTTTTTGGCTACTGCTGCTAGTATCTTCGCAAGCCAGCTATCCGACATCTGCTGCTGATATTTGCTCACGCACGCATGCGTGCTCTGTTACATTATTCGTATATCAATGGCGTGTATTTAAATGTTGTATAATCATATCCGCTACAATACTCTGGATATGAAATAAAATAGGTAGACAACGCCGAGAAACATTTCATTCAATGAAAACAAATATTGTTAGTAAAAAAAAATATGTATAAAAAATACCTGTTGAAATGCATTTTCCTTTATGCAATTTGAATCCGTTTTTACAAACACAGACGAATTTTCCATTTTGAAGCAAACACCTTCCGTTCGGATTGCAGGGAAATAAAATTTCACTGTCGATTTTACCGCCAGGTTTGCAAATCAATTTCTGTTTGCATCCTTCGTCTATGAATTCTTCATAAGCCTGTTATAGAATTAAAAAAAAAAAAAAAACGCTTCTTGAATTAAATATGAACAGCGATTAAAATAAATAATAATCAGAATAAAAAAATTATATTAGACTAGCAGGACCTGTGGAAATTCCACGACGGCATATGCAATACATTGCTGCTTGGCATTCTGTGAACGTTCGGCGTGAATGGAGACCCCGCGATATTATTGTAGCCCTTTTGTTAAAACTGTAAAAGTATTTATCTAAGTAATCTGGTTAATGTAGTGTCAGAGTATATCTGGTTATTACGGTTTATCTCCAATATCTTTATAAGAGTCTGTGACGTATTTCCATTGTATGAACGTCCGGTGCGAACGAAGACCGCATGATATCATTATACGATATTTACACAAAATAGATAATACACTTGGATCCTAGCTAGAAGATCAAGAAGGTATATTTTAGTTTCACATTGTACTCACTTTGTTGTAGAATATATTCTTTCTACCTGAACCCATTTTCATATTTTCCCCCTGATCGTTTCCAAAAACACAATAAATAATAATAATAATAAATATTATAATAATATTAAGGTACTTTTAAAATTACAAGCTAACCTGTGTATCAATTATAAGTGTAACGTGTCCCTTCCACTTTAACTGTATCGCTACATATCAAACATCTAGGACTCACACGTTGTCTGGTACAGTCGCAAACAAACAAACAAACAAAATCCAACTCGGCATATTTTTTAAGTATAAATAGAAAACCATTTATTCATGGTGCTTCCAAAACGAATTTCATTATCTTTCCAAAATCTTTTCGCACACACGTATTTTACAACGCTCTGCTTCATAACATGTGCATTTTAAAAGTCTCCGTTCTCGCCACTTCATGCCGGCCACAGCTAGCGCTTTCTTGCTCTCGTTTTCATACGTCCATCTTACCCGGTGCCCAAATTGCTTATCCTCTGTACCATGTGGTGTATTTTTCTCCCAAATTCTTGTCACGCAAGCTCGCACACATTTGCTAATTTGCAAAAAACCCGTCTGCTGCTAGTATTTTCGCTAGTCAGCTATCCTACGACTGCTGTTGATTTTCTTGTTTGTCGACACTGCGTTACAATAAGAGTGCACCGCTTCGTTACATGAGCTAATTATTTTATCTGTTAATTTTTTTTACAAATTGTTGCGATCATGATGGAGCTGTGTTTGGATGTTTTGATGGCAGTATTGATGCCAATAACTCTTGTTTGTTGGCGGATCCAGATGTTTGTTAAAATCCTGAATTGCGTGTAATAGTAATAAATAAATAAATAAATAAATAAAGTCAAATAATTGGTTGTCTTCAAGTTCAATGTAAACAAGTTCTTGTTGAGATGCCCCCTTATTTAATCAAATTCTACCCAATTTCCATCACGAATGATTACAAAGTTGTCTCAGTGACCACGATGCACTCATTAAATCTTATCCTTGAGTGGCCTTTGATAACGTGTATTACTATGAATGTCACACATGACTGCTTTTAGCATTTGCAACTTATATAAGGCTTACAACATTGTGATATTTCAATATACTTACACTTGGATTCATGAAATTTGAATCAATATCAACAAATGTTTCATCACTCAATGAGGAACCCCTCCCTGGACTTTAGCCATCTATCTCTGTCCCGAGCTATCCGCTTCCATGTGGGACGCATGTGTTTTATCAGCTCGTCCCTCTTTCTCGCCCTTGGTCTTCCAGTTGGCCTCTTATGTTCACAAGGTGTCCATTCAGTTGTCCTGATGGACCATCTGTTGTCATGCTGTCTGGCTAGGTGCACTGCCCATCTGTGTTTGGATATTTTGATGGCAGTATTGATGCCAATAACTCTTGTTTGTTGGCGGATTCAGATGTTTGTCCTTCTGTCTTGTAGAGTAATGCCATACATTAACCTCTCCATCTTTCTTTGTGCTATTGCCACGATTTCACTTTGGCGAGTTGTCTGGGCCCATGTTTCACTACCGTAGATCATCACAGGTAGTACATATTCATTAAAGATTTTCCATTTGATTGACATATTTGTTTTTCAACTTCTCATGATATTCTCCACTTTCCCAAAAGCTGCCTATCTCAATGCTATCCGTCTCTTTATCTCAGGAAGAACATGTCTATCTTTCGTAATTTTCTTTCCCAAGTAGATGTAGCTTTCAACTTGGTCTTTCCATTCACAATTATCGGCGACTCAGAAACGTGCTGGTTTAACATCAACTTGATCTTCCCAAGATGCATATTGAGGCCAACGGGTTGCCTCTTAGAGTGGACTAGTGAGGGATACCCGGCGTTGCCCGGGTGTTTGGAGGTGTGTGTGGAAACTCCGGGGGTGGGGGGATTAAAAAAAGTAAGTATGAGGATCGAACCCGAACCGTTGAGGCAAAGTTGTAAATTAAAGTGTGAAAAAAAAGTGCGACGTTAACCATTGCTCCATCACGAAATGCTAACGGAAACACGTTTGAATTTATTTAATTACTTGGATTTGGCAGGTGCCCATTTTAATGAGTTAATGAGGTCAAGTTTGACCGCGGGATAGTATTTCATTTACTGCGGAACGCTTTTTTAATTTTTATTTTCCCAAGATGTTATAGGAAAAAGGCTAACCCATATGCGACGAGCGACAAATGTTGACTATTTATCTTCCCGAAATCGAGCAAATTAAATAGACAGGCGAGCTTCGTTGTTAACTGTGAGATATTACGATTTATATGTGATATAAAAAGTTTTAAAAAGTTGTGAACCGACCGACCCCTTCTCTGAAAAAAGCCTTTTGTAGACATACAGAAAAAGCGAACCCACATGCATACATACATACATTTTCGCTTTTATATAAATAGATGTCGTTTAGAATGTCATTTAATTGCCATCAGTGCTATATCATCAGCGAAGATGAGATGTGACACGTGTTCGCCATTGATGTTGACTCCCCTACCGTCCTACTTAATTCGACTGATTATCGCACCCTGAAGACAGGCTATGAACATTTTTAGCAAGATGTTGTCACTTTGTCTTGCTCTTCTCTCCAGCTTGAACTTGTTGCGGTCACGATGGAGCTTTAAAGTAGAGGTAGCCCCACTATACAGGTCTTTCAGCAAGATGATGTATGTTGGGTCAACTCCTTGGTTCACAGCAGATCAGACTCGTATACAGTTGACAGCTTTTTCGTAATCCACAAACGCAAAGTACAGTGAAATCTTGTATTCAGTGGCTTTCTCTTGCAGTTGATTGACAGCTTGGATATGGTCGATGGTAGAGTAACCTGTTCTGAAACCTGCTTGTTCCCGCGGTTGATGCCATGTTCCAATTCTTCAAATATGACCCCTTATCGGCTAAAAACAAATCGAATTTTTTTCCATTGGCCCGAACCCCCATATATATATATATATATATATATATCGCACAAAACTTTGCTGAAATTCAAAGACTTACATATTTTCTTTCTAATAACTCTTGTTTATTTCATCCTGGATCTCTTCAATACAGCCGTTTCGTTAATGGGATAGTACTTTTATGATTTTATGTTTTCATAAAAATCTCCGTTCTCACTAACTCGTCAGATGTGATTTCCATTCAATGTTACCAACAAAGAGATAATTTTGTACATGATAAACCTGGTGCGTTCGTTTGAGGAAAAGGAATCTCTATCCCCACGTTGCTACATATCAGCCATTTTGGGTTCCGTGCTATATATACATATACATAAATACATATATATATTAGGATTCAAGTCTATAAACGAAAATTTGACGGAGTAGTTTGGCAGAGACATTTCTGCACACACATATAGATAAGGTTACTAATATATATAAGATAAAAATCACATCTAAAACAAAATATCGTAGTAAATATTTATGAACTATGCTTCATATTAAATTGAATAAAAACAGATCAAAATAGATTGCAATTCTATTCTAATAAAACGTAAATAAAATAAAACGAACAATCTATAGAAGACAAGAATTAAGTGCTGTATTTAGACGGCATGAAAGTGAATAAAAAATACGAGAATTGTCATAGAAATTCATTGATATAAATACTCACTTCCATGTATCTTGAATTCTTGTAGAAACAGCCACATTTTGACTTCAGGACACAATTCTTTCCGCTGAGGACATATCCTTTCTGACAGACACAGCCGTCAATAAGTTCCTCACATTCCGGATGTGGTTCACGACAAGATGGCTGACAAATCGGCGTAGCGACTTTGTATATTTGTCTTGGAGGACATTTAGTCTCTGAAATACATTAATGGAGACATAGAGAACATTAAAGAAATTAAAATTAAAAGCAAATATTACATAACGCAATGTCCTTTTGTTTTATCATAAAAATATTTTTTTTTATTTTCGGAGTTACGTTTCTTTAGAATTCCAATACTTTTTCGTTCTTTTATAGTTTTGTTTTATGGTATTGTTCCTATTTATTTTCTTCTCCACGAGGGCAGAGTTAAACACAAGGTCAGTTTTTTTATATGGGGAAAATCTAGCTTCCCTAAAAGGGTTTCTCTAAATCATGAAGAATTTATTCTCCACCGACCACGGACAGAAAAGACGAAGTGAAGTTCAGAACAGATACTACGCTGTGATTTTGGTAGTTTTATGTTATTGTTGTAATAATGCCACAAATAGGCTTACCGCAAAAAAAAACAACAAAAAACAAAACAAAACAAAGGGTGTGTTCTTCCTGCCACTCGCACATGGAAAGAAGAAAAAAAGAGAAAACGCAAAAAGTGTACCTAATTTTATGCAAGAAGACGTAAAGAATATGATAAGCCCACGTGACTGAGTGATGTTTAACGGATAAAAGAACCCGGTTTGGAGGAAAATAGAGCAGTTCTTCGTTAGGTCTTGTGTGGATGGAGACGTTACGATCAGTCGCAATTTTGCAGAACAAGATAACTTCCTGTTAAATAACAATCAAAAGCAAATGGAAAGCAAATCATTTGGCATTCGGATGATTCCCGATCACACAGTGTCCGAGCAGCTGGAACGATTAGAGTTCATGTGTTAAATGTATGCTGTTGACAACTTTGAGCGTGTTCTACCATTCAGACTGAGAGGCTGTGCTCTGTCAGTTTACTGACGATTTACCTGTGACCAGAGGAAGAATTTAAAGCAGGTAAAACAAACCCTCCTCCTGGCTTTTGCTCCAGACCTTTTTTTCTGCATTTGGCAAGTTTGACTCTCGTTGTTTTCGCCCTGGTGGAACTCTGGACGAATACTTAGGTGACCTACAATACCTGTTACGTTTGATCGAAGAAAACCCCTCTGACCGGTGGCTCAGTTGTGCTTCATTTTAAGAGTGTTCAAATATCCAGTGCATTATATAAGAATAGACCTAATCTACCATATCCAGTTCGCTTTGGTCTTTGATTAATTTATACATTTCTGACAACACTCACTTCTCACGGAAACGCTTATGTTGTTCAGAAATATCAAATTCTTAATTTGAATGTTGATTTATTTCAATAATCTGAACGATGCAACTTATAAATCCATATCTAATGTTAGAGAATTGAGAGAGAGAGAGAGAGAGAGAGAGAGAGAGGGAGAGAGAGATGTGTGAGTTATAGTGTAGACACGTTGACCAGAAGTCAAGATCAGCTGATTTGATTGCGTGTGAGTCATGTGATAAGGTTAGCTGAATCGAGGAGATTTGATTTGGACTTAGAACCGAACGGACGGCTTCGCCGTTGTCTCACCCCCCCTTCGCTGGTGGGGGAAACGAACGCTGACGTGGTAGAAATAAGACATAGAAGAATAAAAAAACACAGGCCAAGTTCACTTTCCACCTTCTGCAAGACATCTGGGAAAGTGAAATAAACTATAGAACCAATTTCTTGTCTTGGTGTGAAATAAATCTTCGTTTCCAAAAACCGGTATCAAGACTCCCTCCCAGACGAGAATTTCCAGATGGACCAACAAAATGGCAGAAGGTATGTTCAAATGACATATCACGCACATGTTCACACTTAACAGCATATGAACATATGTAATAGAAAATCACTAGACGAACACACACACAACGACATTAACTCTGGTAAGATAATCAAACACACAATCTTTTATAAAAAGACACGTTTTAATATATCATCTCCATTCCAATTTCAACCAATATACAACAAACGCTCAGTTATCATGCGACAACGTAACACTAATACATTCTAAAATATAAAAGACGAGAAGAAGTTTTAAACTTTTAAAACAATAGCTGAAACTGAAAGGGAAGACCTTCAGTCTGTAGTGGAATTGAGATGTAAATGGATGGTAACATTCAATCCTGTTTGTTTCGGTGGACCTGAATAAGCTTTCCTTCTTGAACCCGAACGAGCTTTCTCCCCTTGGACTTAAAAAAGCTCCCCTCCTTGGACCTGAACGACCTTTCCTCTCTTGGAACTGAACGATCTTTCCCCCTTTGACCCGAACAAGCTTCCCCCCTTTGGACCTAAACGAGCTTTTCCCTCTCCTTGGACCTGAATAAGCTTTCCTCCCTTAGACCTAGCTTCCTTCCTTCTAAAACAATAGCTGAAACTTTAAGGTAAGACCTTTAGTCTCTTTCTCAAACTCTTCGAATTAATATTCACAGTCATATGAAATATTAGGTTCGTGCAAAAATAATGTTTTTATATATAAATTGAACGTAAAAAAAAAAACATTATTTTTGCACCAACCTTAATCCAAAGAGTAAATTAATATTTAGATAACAACAATAATAATAAAAATAACAACAACAACAACAACAACAACAACAACAAAATAATAATAATAATAATAATAATAATAATAATAATAATAATAATGTATGTGCATTGGAGTTTGTGCCAAAAGTTTTGAATCCAAGTGATGGACAACAGCACCGGAAGCGGTAGTAGAAAAGGAGGACATTAAGAATCTCTGGGATTCCTTGGTTCAGTGTGACCGAAAGTAAACCGGATATTGTATTTGTGAATAAAAATACCAATGAATGCTAAATTATTGATGTGGTTTGCCCAAACGACATCAACTCAGCAACCAAAAAGAATGAGGAACTACGGAATTACCAGAAACTGAGGGTGGGGATTGCTAGATTGTGGGATAAGAAAATTTCCATCGTGCCAATCATCATAGGTGCTCTTGGATCAATTACCGATGGTCTTGAAAGAGAGTTAAACTCTTTGGGAATCAAGTACAACACCACCGTACCCCAGAAGTTAGTTCTGTTTGGCACAGCAAACATCCTACGCCAGGTTTTTTCCATCTAATTGACTCTTTGACTATGCTCACTAGCTTTGGTGTAAAAGCCTGCTTTTGAGTGAAAAAAAAACGGTTTAAAACGGAACAACACGGTGAAGTTAACGAACTTAACAACAACAACAACAACAACAACACCAATAATAATAATAATAATAATAATAATAATAATAATAATAATAATAATAATAATAATAAAAATGATAACAAATTTATTTACAAATGTTATCGAAAGAGGTGGAGAGTAATGGAAATCTGGGGAGACTTGTTGTCACTCAGCTTCCAGGAAACATCACAGGTTGTTTTCAATGGGAGATCTTTGATGACCTGTGTGAGAGCTCTTTGTGAGCCAATAATAATAATAATAATAATAATAATAATAATAATAATTCTGATTTCGTTTATCAACGTCCCCCAGGAAAGGGATGGGATTCATTTCCAGAGGATTTCCCTCAATCCCGGCTTCGAATCAGGAACTTCAAAGATCAGGGGTTTTCCTAAGGATGTTGGTGGTACCTACAATTGCAGAGGTCTGAAGGTCGCCTAAAACATCGGGGATTTGTAGTTTTTTCAATTGTCCTTCCAGACGACATCATACTACTCCTAGGGTACCAACTAGAACTGGGATTATTTGTGTTTTAACAACGTGTATACGCCTTATCTCCAAGGCCAATGGAGCATAATTGCTCCACTTCTCATTCTCCTTCTCTCTCACATTCCTGTCCCAGGGTACTGAAAAGTCTACAATCTGCCAGTTTTTTTAGACCTTGTTAATGACGACCAAATCCGGACGATTAAGTTCCAATTGCTTTATCGTTATGACACTTTTGTCCCACCATACCTCTACCTTGCCATCCTCACTTGTTCTCACTTCATCAGGCACCTCCTCAAACCATTTTCCAGCACACTTCACCCCAAACCTCTTACACACCTCTCAATATATCCGGGATCCCATGCGATCGTGTCTTTTGCGGTACTCTCTTTGGGCCAGTCCACTACACCCTGCTGCAAGGTGCGCAATTGACTCTGAGGTCTTACCACAAATCCGACGTTCAGCAGCAACTACCTCTCCTAGAACCACTTTTTTGAATAATCGTGTTCCAAATGCCTGCTCGTGTGCTGCTTAAACAAAAGCTTCAGTACTCTTAGCCAGATAATAATAATAATAATAATAATAATAATAATAATAATAATAATAATAATAATAATTATTATTATTATTATTATTATTATTTCTGGTTAAGAAATTAGAAGTACAAGTGTCACAGCTTTGAAATTATAAATTTCTAATTAGAGAAAACCTATTAAATTGTCACTATCGTTGACAAAATCCCAAAGATTTCAAGCGCAATATTCTTAAGACGAAAAAAGTATTCGAAACGTAATGATGGCTTCGTTACTTACGGCATTTCGTTACTTGTCTCCAGTCGACGTTGATTCCAACTTTTGCACATTCAACAGCGAATCCTTCAATGGCGGCACAGAAGACTGCTTTGAAGAGTTTGCGATTCTTGCGATAAATGCAAACGTCAATTTGACACGATTCGAAATATTCTTTGACGATCCACGTTTCAAGTTTCTCTCGACAAGTCTTGAAGATTTCATGCTTTATAATCACATCACATTTTCTGACTTCTTTTGCTTTGCATTTCGTTTCTACATCAGTTACGTCACATCTGCAAGAAAAAATGAGAAAAACAATTACATGTGATAAAAAAAAACCTATTGTAAGATGAAAATTGATTTTAAATAAAATATCAAAAATAGTTTTAAATAATTGTATCATTTATCGTATTGAAATGTTTTCCTTAATCTCATCGATCTAAATATTAGGTTTTTTTTTATTTAACAGCTCAATATAAACTAATACCAATTTAATGAATTTTGTTTTTATATTTCATAATGCAATGATTAGTAGAATATGTTTTCGTGAAGATTCGTATTCTTCATTTATTCTTTTTACATTCCTTTTTATACTCATTTTTTTTGGTACTTATGTAGAGAATGACCCATTTTTCCATGTATTTTGCCGATGTTCCGAGCGTTTACGTTAACCTTCGGAATATGCGAAGTTTTAAAACGCTAGCAAAAGACAAAAAGCAACCCCCCCAAAAAAAACAAAACAAAAACAAAAAGAAATAAAAAAATAAATTAAAAAAAACAAAAAACAAAAAAAGCAAAAAAAAAACAACAACAAAAAACAAAACAAAAAAACCCCAAAAAAACAAAACAAAAAAAAATAAAAAAAATAAAAATAAAAAAAACCCAAAAACAAAAAAAAAAACAAAAAAAGCTAAAAAACCAACAAAAACCAACAAAAAAACATTTGATAAAAAGCATTGAAGTATTATTGACTTTTGTCCACCCAAGCAAGCTATATTGCCACTGTAAATTACGGAACTACAAAGATTAAGGGTTATCAAATGTTGGGAGGTGCAGTAAGATGTTTATTAACCTTACATTTAAAAAATCAGACATATTTTCAAATAGTTTAGTCGATTTGTTTTAAATTTTATCCTTAATAAACCCATAAAACTTAGCCAACTAAATGATTTTATGAACATAGTAATGTGTTTAATCAATTACCCACATTTTATTCAATTATGATGTTTCTGAAATTTAGATGAGGATCGGTTATTCTCGTATTATTTGGATTTATCGGACTACTGTTCTCGTGATTCACAAGATTTCGGCAGGTGTATCTTGTCGAACTCGGGAGTGTTTCTGTCAAACTCGGGAATTTGGACGGAATTTCGAGCGGAGCCCTTTATTTACTTTTGTTCCGTCAGCCGTAACTAAGGACCTCTATCCAGTCATAGCTGACGGAACAAGAGCACGCTATTCCCGAGTTCGACAAGATACACCTGAAGAAGGTCGGAGGTTACATCGGCCGAAACGTTGTGAAAATCAAATTTAAGATGAGAACAGTTGTCCGAAGAAATAATATGCACTTCACTCAATTAACGTCTATTTTAATAATTTCAGCAATTAATGAACGATGTGGCATTTTATTTCTGATTTTCTTAGATAAGGATTATTCGTATTATTTGGATTATTCGAACTACTGTTTTCGTCTTGAGTGTTAGTTTTACTTACTGTTTCGGTTGATGCATCGACTTTCTTCAGGTGTCTTTTGTCGAACTCGGAAATCTTTCAGTCAAACTCGGTAATTGTTGTGAGGTACAAATCACTCCTTTACACTACTTGTGGTTTCTTTCATTTTTAACCCCTAGCACGGGTCTACAATAACTGGCGACGAGGATGAGCTAGTTGTTATAGACCCGTGCCAGGGGTCACAAATGAAAGAAATCACAAGTAGTGTAAAGAGTATAAAATAATATGTATTTATCATAAAGAATGCAGGAGCCACTAAAGTGGTATGAGAGGAACGTGTTCGCAGCATGCAGTTAAACATGGTATGGATGTCTACGTTTAGTCTCTGAAACCAGTGGTATTCGTAGGACTGGTTGATTCCACTTAGTTCTCAAATAGGGGTGATTTGTACCCCACAACAGTAATCTACTTGAAATTTGTTACGAAACGATTCATTTAACCCAGATGGGGGTTGCATTGCATCTTCTCGTTCCATCAGCTATTGTATATTGAGTGTCGCGCGCACTAAGGACCGAAACTTTAATCTCAAGAAAAGCGTAACTTCCAACTGAATTTTGTTTATAAACGAATTTTAGGAGCCTTAATCTTTTGTATTTAGTACTTCTCATCATACATCACTAAATATTACTACATATTATAATATGTATATATTTGATATTTATTATTATCTATATAATTATAACATTCAAATGACCTTGTAACGAGTGTTGTAACCCAACATCCGGTTTACGACTTCCGGTTGCGTATGTGTACATAAACATAAACCCATAGCAGCGTAAACAAATAAACACAAATCGCTACTTTTGCAGAATTTGACCTGCGCATTGAAATATTAACGTTATTATTTAGATATTCTTATTTAATATGGGAAGGGTGAGGATGTTTTGCAACTATTCTGTATTACAAGTATACTATCACAATTTTCACACAAATATAAATTACAATTTGACCCGTTGACAAAGTATTGTTTTACTGTGTACGTTTTCAGTGTCCCAATTGTGTTTTTTTTGCGTTTAGATTATCTAAATAATTTTTTTTTACACAGTGATCACCACTTATCAAGGCCCAGAAGCCACTCAGGGATAAGGGTTATTGCAAGTACATTACGTTAGTGTGGAGATTTGATGAAGTGTTTACTTAAGGGGGTGGTTCATTAGGAATTTGTTAACGTTGGACTTGAAGACATATAAGTTGTAGTCCGGTGGGAAGCAGGCAGACGGAACAGAGTTCCACAGGCGTGCAGTTCTAAGAAAGAAGCTTGTTAATACTTTCTGCATTTTTTACATCGTTCATTTCCGTATTGCATTTAAGTTATTTTAATGCAATTTTCTTACACATAAATCTACTTTAACCTTTGACAATCATAAGGGCATTTTACAATGTATTGTTTTACTGTGTACGTTTTCAGCATCAGAGTTGTTTTTTTTTTCGCGTTTAAATTAAACGATATATCAAAATTTGAACAGTGCAGATTTACCTATAAGTATGGCAAACCACTTATAATTCAATGACTGAAAGTTGTTTTTTCAAAAATAAACAATTATAAACAGAACGACTCATAGAAATCTATCTATATTCTTTTTTTCATTTTTAATATACTTTCGTAGAAATGTTTCTGTCATGTCACAAAAAAATTATTTTCTTTACGTCACAAGTGTGACGCTCATACATTAATTCCATAGGTTTTTTTTTACACAGGCATCACCACATTATCAAGGCCAAGAGGCCACTCAAGTATAAGGGTTAAAGAGTGTACAGTAGAAATTGGACAATATAGACAATATAGAACAGTAGGGTTAAAGAGTGTACAGTAGACATTGGACAATATAGTAATCATTAGTAATGAAAATTCAGTAAATTTGATAACTTATATGGAACGGCTCATCAAGAACTTATTTACGTTAGACTTGAACACTTGAAGACTTAAGCTAATATAACATACTGACCCAACGGGTCACAGGTAGTCTAGTATATATTATATATATAGTGTGTGTGTGTGAGAGAGAGAGAGGGTAAGGAACTGAGAAAGCGAAAGAGAGAAAGAGAAAGAATGGATATAGATAAAAAAGAGAGAAAGGCAGAGAGTTGTTATTAGAATAGTCTTTCTTACATGTTTGATGAGGAAACAACAAAAACTATTAAAAACACGACGAATTAAAATTAGAAGAATGTTTAAGCCTTATTTTTTATAATGTTAGTCTAGAGATCTTCATCAATTCATTGTTTATTATTATATTATATACCACTTCATTTTATGCTCATCTCAAAAAGGTTCATTGTACAATTTTTTCGGCCCTTTTACTTTTATTTTCATATATAGTTTTATGCATATGCTTTTTTAATACTCTTATACGAGTGAGATATTCATCAGCGTTAAACAAATATACAAACCAAAATAACAAAAGCCACATCGCTATAGATAGGCCCATCCCTTTTGCCAACGGTCTGAGTCACAATCTTGGAAGTACGCTGTATATCAAATTTCGAGTCTGTAGACTTAAAATTGACAGAGTTATTGCGTAGGGAAATGTACACACACAGACACACAGACAGACACGTTCACTTTTATAAATATACTAGCATTTCAGCCCGGCGTTGCCCGGGTGTTTGGTGGTGTATGCTGAGCAAAAAAAAAAAAAACAAAAACAAAAAACTCAATTTTTTAAAATACAGGGGGGCACTTTTTTCGTCGATATTTTTGAAAGTTATCCTCTCCTGTAGATTGTCTAGCCTTAATTTAAAAAAAATGTCGATTCCGACTTGGCGGTGGTCGTAACAGCATAAACGTTAGGTTTTACCCGGTTTTTTTCCTCCTTTGCGGTACGGATTCGAGCCTGCCTTCCTACTAACACTTTTTTTTTTTTTTTTGCTCAGCATACACATCCAAAAACCCGGGAAACGCCAGTCGCCCATGCTAGTATATATATAAAAGTGAACGTGTCTGTGTGTCTGTGTACATTTCCCTACGCAATAACTCTGTCAATCTTTAGTCTACAGACTCGAAATTTGATATACAGGGTACTTGGATTTGGAAAAATCGATGTGATCTGTTTTCGGCCAGAAATTTGGCTATTAAGGGGTCAAAGTTCAACAATTTGACCTTTGAGAACTTTACCGAACTCCTCCGCCAATTTTGGGTCTAAACACTTGAAATTTTAGATATAGGTTCCTTGGACATGGATCTAACTTAATAACTTGATTTGAGCCAAAAAAATTTTTAAGGGATCATAATAGGGGTCAAAGTTAAAAAAAAAATTGACCTCTGCGGTCTCTACAAAATTACTAAGGACAATTTCTGATTTAAACATTTAAAATTTTACATAAAAAGTATTTAGAGATAGGGCAAGCTTTTTAATCGGTTTGGGTCGAAAATTTGAGCAACCAATATATAAATGTATGTACGTATGTATGTTTGCATGTCTGCCAAAAACTTTCGACAAAGGCGACGGATTTTCACAAGATTAGTATCGTTTTGAAGTTCGACCCTTCAGACGACAAATACCGAAAAAATGTATAAAAACATTAATTTCTACAGGGAGGGGTTGCTTTTTTCGCCGATATTTTCGAAAGTCATCCCTCTTTACGATTGTCTAGCCTTAATTTAAACCTACGTCACTTCCGGTTTGGCGGTCGCCGTAACAGCAAAGACGGCACGTTTTTTCCCGTTCTTTTCCTCTTTCGCGGTACGGGTTCGAGTTTGCCTTCCTACTACCACTTTTTTTTTTTTTGCTCAATACACACCTCAAAACACCCGGGCACCGCCGGGCACCCATGCTAGTATATATATATATATATATATATATATATATATAAATATTCAAAACGCCGTTATTTATGGGATATATATATGTACCCTTATGGATTTGTTAGTGTATGTATATTCATATTAAAAACATTTTTCTTTTTATTTGAAAAAAATACAACTATGTTATATATGGTCGTGGAATGGCATTCCTCTGCAAAAAAAGATCTAGCTAATTTGCATATGCTTTTAAACGCTCATTTTCATTAATTCCCTATTATTTTTTCGTTTTTCTCATGGGATCATCATCTTAAGTAAACTATTACGTGTAATTATATTCATACAGACAGTTTACATTATTTATACTTGCGTAATATTTGCGTAAAAAGGTTAGAGTAAGCACTTTTTACATATATTTGTTTAAAAGAATTGCCTACCAAACTCCTCTGTCACTTTTTGGTGTACAGACACAGAAAAGTATTATATAGGATATTTGAATACTTACGAAACTTTATATTTGGGTTTTAGCCGGGGAAAATCGGTGCAAAAGTGTGAAAATTAAAAGTAAATGAAATTTGCCAGGTGAAGGTCGAATTTTCAGCAGAATTCAACATCGAGACGCTAAGAATTCATGTGGAGATATCCCGGTAGATTTGACATCACGAGCCACAGTTTCCGAAGAAGTTAGAGGTCAGTTCTGGACCCGAGTAACGGGAGACCCACCACATTGGTATACATTCGCGAACTTCACAAAATTACATAATTCAACTTTGAGTTTTTTTTTGCAAAGGAATTACCACTTATCAAAGTCCAGGGGCCATTCGAGGATAAGGGTTAATGAATGTACAGGAATCAATAGCAAAATATCGTAGTAATCGATAGTGATGGGAACTTTAAGGGGACGGTTTATTAAGGACTTGTTGGATTTGATGACAATTCTACTGTATTCTATTTTCTTAGAACCACAGTTTTGCAGTTCTAAGAAAGAAGTTTGTTCATGCAATGCAAGTTGAGGTTTAAGCACAGATAAAGAATTGATAATGGTTTCAATAAGACGAGTGTTTTTCGTGAAAGTCAAGCCAGGGAGGGGGCATAAATTAGAGCTCAGACGAGCAGTTGCCATGGAAATAATAAATGTTAAAGTAGAGACAGACTCACAACGTCTATTCTGTGGGAAAGAGGTTGTGGGGCATCTCCCACAAGGCTACGAAGTCTAGCAGGTTCCTGCCTGAGAACGTAAGGATTAGCCAAACTAATGTCTGCGCTTTACTTTTCCTAATTTTATTTTGGAAATTAGTTGGTATACACAGTCAAACAGAAAAAAATTAGTTTTTCTTGCTTTATTGTAGATCTGCCGCTGTCATCTTAAACAATAACAAACAAAATTATTTGTTTGAAATTTAAACTGATGAAGATAAAACTGAAAAGTTTTGACGGTAATACAAGCGTCGTAGTCGTAAATGAAACAATGTCGCTTGTATTCGTTAAATTGAAATATAAGCAGAATATCCATGGCCACTCTAGTAGAACCCCGAAATACGGCATGAAAAATTAGTAACGAAATACAGCACAGTATATAATACACATGTATATAATCAAATAATGTTATAAATAACACGGTAAGGCGGGGCAAATACCGTAACCATGGGCCGGAACAACATCGTATTCCACATCGTTAACTGAAAAAAAAAACGTATCCTAGGGCCACCGTATTCCGGTATTCTACTGTACTTAATAAGTAAATGAAAACATTTGAAACCAGTAATAAATACTCCCTTTTGTTTTCTTACTTTTTTGTAGGTCTGTCGCTGTCATCTTTGACTTGGTAACTCATTCCAATCAATGAATATTTATTGCGACTCTTTGATACGTCTTCGCCTTCTTTGGTTCGGAAGTCATCTTTCTTTCCATTGCAGTCACCACAGATTCCAGTCAAGAGATTAGCAAACCGGCCCGGGACTGTTACCTTAACGACGTGTCGTCCGTCAAATTGAACTATCAGACCCCATTTCGTTGAAACTGTTATCCAACCGCAAGAATATTTAACATTTAATCCCGAATCGGTTTCAAACGGTAAAGACCATCTCAGACCATTAATCTACAATGAAAATAAATTTAAATCCCATAATGACTTTCATTTATTTTTAAAAGCAAAACATTCATATGAATCAAATTCAATAATTAAAATATATATTTTTACTTACAAGTACTCTGTTTCCTTTTAGTAGTCGAATTATGAAATCATTTAGTTTGACATCGACCATTCGAGTATAAGAAGCGCGATTATTTCCTCGGTGTTCGTTCTTAACTTCAACGGCGAAAGCTTCCGGTGAGGATTTGGTGCTGGCTGACAAAGTATATTTACAAATTCCCATGAAGTGGATCGTTTGTCCGTCAAATGTTTTATAATGCGGATCACCGTATGCGCTACAACGGCAGATTCTCTCTGTAGGGAAGAATGATTAATAAAAATGTCTTACATATTTTTTTTTATTATACTTAGTCTAAACAATTACATTAATTTAAAAAAAAACAACAATCGAATGATATGCGCCACATCAGCAAGTTGTCTATGCAGAAAACATTATTAATAAAAATGTTTACATATTGTTATAAAACTTTATATAATGCAATTTAATGTAACAATGGACTTCTCGGACTATTATTCTTATGCCTGATATTATTTTCATAACGTTTCGATTAATGTCACTTGTGTATGTTGTCTAAAACAATTACATTAATTTTAAAAACAATCGAATAATACGCGCTAAAACGGCAGATGTTCTCTGTAAAAATAGTGATTAATGAAAATACGTCTTTTGTATTTGTTATGGTAGGCTCTACCTAATTAGCATACGTGGAGTGTCAGCCATATAAATATGGTTGGTTCCGTAAAGACGAGAGAGACACAAAGAGAGACTCAACAAGAAACTCAGAGAGAGACACGAGAACCAGAGTCGACGACCACCCAGCTGAAACCTACTCCAAGGACGGCCTTCCCATGACTATATCAATGGACTCTATGTAAATATTTGTATATACTTTCTTGTTTTCAATTTATCTGTCCTACTTTACTTTTCTGTTGTAGTTATTTATTCCATGTGTTCAGTCGACCTTCAAGAACCTTTCTGCCATCGCCTAAATGTGGCATCTATGTGCCTGTTTTACAAGTATTTTAATTTAATGAAGTATTGTTGCTACAACTGGGCTGGTGCATCTGACATTCGTCCATTGCTCTTAGACAGGGTTAAAAAGGGGCTCGTCAACCTGATAGGTCCCGAAATAGCAATTAAACTACAACCTTTCTGCCATCGCCTAAATGTGGAATCTCTGTGCCTGTTTTACAAGTATTTTAATTGGTTGTGTTCTGATGAACTGAATACCCTTGTACCCCCCACGACGTTGATAACACCGATGAACAGACAAATCCCATCTCTACACTGTAGAGATCCCTAGATGCCGTTAAGGTTTCTACTTAAATAACTTCTGTCCTCGAACTACTAGAATTTAGAATTCTATCCCGGGTCCCTCCTTCCCTGACTGTGCTGACATACAGAAGTTCAAGTGTAATGTGAACAGATTTCTCGCTGCCCAACTCCCTACACAGTATCCCTGTCAGTTTGGTCGCAAATACTAGCCCCTTTCATTAATGTTACACGGTGCTTTGTTTAGGGTGACAATGATAATTAAAATACATCGTTCACTGAGAAAAGAATGTTGTATAGTGGGGAAAGAAATATGATTGTATATTAAAGAGATATAACGGGGAATTTTTAAAAACAAAATATTCATATGAATCAGATTCAATAATTAAAATGTATATTTTTACTTCATTATTAAACATTATCTAATGCAATTAAATTAATGTTAATAATGATAGAATAATATGCGATACAAAGATTTATCATTGAAAATATGCCTTGTTTAAAAAAAAAATGCCTAGTAAACTCCTGTCAGTTTTTGGTGTACAGACACAGAAAAGTATTATATAGGATATTTGAATACATACGAAACTTTATATTTGGGTTTTAGCCGGGGAAAATTGGTGCAATGAAATTCAATAAATTCCAAAAAAATAGAGTGATATTCGAAACTCTCATATTGCTAATAAACGGCATGTTCTATTTGTAAGAATAAATGATGAATAAAGATATGTCTATTATATATATATATATATATATATATATATATATATAAGTAGGTTGTAGTTTGCTTGAAGCATTGTTGAAGAAAATTATAAGGTAAAATTAAAAGCCAAGAACAATGCGAGATTTTTTTTTTTTATATAGAGTAAAATTAAATGCAAACAAAAGAAATAAAGTTCTTTTTTTTGTTGTTTGTTTTTTCTTTTTCACACAAATTTTAACTCTAAACAACAGTAATTTTTTTTTTCTGTTGTTTAGAGTTGTATTATATCACCATTGAATACAACAGAAAAAAAAAATTACTGTTGTTTAGAGTTAAAATTTGTGTGAAAAAGAAAAAACAAACAACAAAAAAAAGAACTTTATTTCTTTTGTTTGCATTTAATTTTACTCTATATAAAAAAAAAATCTCGCATTGTTCTTGGCTTTTAATTTTACCTTATATATATATATTTATATAGAGAGAAGTAGATAGATAGATAGCGAAAGTAGTAAGTAGAAATATATCTAGTCACACACACATATACACACA